>NC_079446.1:18323623-18433623 GCF_903798145.1 Danio aesculapii
TATATATGTATGTGCGCGTGTGTCGGTGTGTTTGCATGGATGGAGTATATATGTATGTGCGCGTGTGTGTGGGTGTATGCGAGCGTCAAGTTTATATGTATATACACAAGTTTCATATATGTTGTTTTGAACATCTAAAAGTATAGGTGTATATGTGAGTAATTTATAGGTGTATATGCACGTGTTTATGTGTGTGTTGATAAGCAAAGTTTGATTTAAATCCTACACGGCGCCTCATAGTATAGATTCACAAACATTCCCTGTTCACTTTACATTTTAAAAATATGTTTAATTTGTTTGTACAGTCAAGCATAAACCCAGAATATGAATGCACTTCCTCCCATTAAATGGTTGATGTGCATAATGGACTATAATAAATTGTTGCATTTAACCAAGAAAATTAACACACAAATTAAATATGCATATCTAATTAACACCCCTCCATAGATGCACAAGACAGAAGAGCACATAAATGACTCTTACCCTTGCAAGATAAGGGTATGACTGCTCAGAATCCAGCCCATTGTTTTCTTTAACATACAGGAAGGCCTGGTCCATGAGGCCTCCATTACAGCCTTGATTGCCCTGTGGTCTGGAACAGTCCACCAAGTTTTGCTCACTCAGAGAAACCAGCTTTCCAGTTTTACGGAAGAGCTGACCCTCCAAGGCACCAGTTGAACTGAAAGACCAGCAAGATCCACATTGTTTCTAAAACCACAAGAGAGAAGAGTCACCAAACAGGATAGCTACAGATACAGATGCTGCTTATACACATACACAACTGTAATTGGATCAGTTGTAATAGAGCTAGGTCCTAATTTAGCATAAAACATTTGCAGTTTTCAGTTACTTTAAACTCACCTGGTCTTTTACAGGAGTAACATAGCCCCTCTGTCTCCAGTCAATCTGCTGAGGGGCTGCAAAAAAGCTAGGTTCCATGAACAATGCACCCTTTGACTTCCGGTCTGGGTCATGCTTATAACCATTCATTGCCTGTCTGAACTCCTCATTTGTCTAATAAAGAGAATATAGTTCAGTTTTAATAAAACAGCCTTACAACTAGTACTTTAGAATAGTAGCACCTCAAAATGAGAGTTAAAATCATTTTCAAAAAGATTCAATAAAACACTCATGTACGAGCATTTAACTAAGTATGTTCATTCAAATATGATTTAACAAACAAACAAAGACAAAATTTTGATCAGGTTTCACACTAATGAATCTTCCTTGAATTTTGATTATTTGTTTTCTTTGTAAATCTGTTTGACAATTTAGATTGTATAAAGCAATATAGATGAAATAAAATAAATGAATTGACTGTAATACTAAACTGCTCACCATGTCACCAAATTGATTCATTCCCAGTTTAAATGTGTGGTTTCCCATGGAGTACTCAAAGTTGTGTAACTCAATTTTTCTCAAGTTCTCCTCCCAAATCATTCTCCTCCCAACCTCTACGTCCTGGAGAAGAAAGCAGATATGTCAGCCATTCCAAAGCCTAAGTTCATTATAAACACATAAACACACGCGTTGCTTCATGTTAAGCTGATATATGGCTAGAAACTATAGTCTTCCCACCTCATGATAGATTCTTCCATGCTGGCTCTTCCAGGAGTTCCAGTGGTCATCTAACTGCATGTCTACAGTTGAAGCAGCAAACACTGCACTTATGCACAGTGTGACGAGCAAAGCAAACATCATCTTGCCTGGAAGACTGTGACAGAGAAAAGCAAGACTCAGTTTGAAACAATGTAAAGAAAACATTTTAACCAGTTACATGGAGCAAAACCTTAATTATTTAACACTTTAAACAAGCCACAGTAAAATTTTGTGCACTATACATGGAGCTAAATGTCACATACTGTACAACTCATGCAAGCAATGTTTCTTATGGAGGAAAAAGAAAGATTTACACTTACCTTTCACAAGCAAACTAAATGACTGACTGATAGCTCAAAACTGAAGGTATTTTAAAGCCTGTCAGAACATAGAGGCGGTCTCTCATTGGCTGACAGTAATGATGAAACAAGTATTTACAGCCAATCAGATCCAGCAAGAACTTCAACTTGTCATGTGATCCAGCATCACAAGATGGAGAATTCATCAATGGACTATGGTGATTCTTTATATTATTAGTCTACTGTAACAAGATTACAGTAATCAGAAACATTTTGGTATTTCAGTTTAGAAAATCAAAATTTACAATACACAAGAGGAAAGTATAATAAAATATGCTACACTTGATTGGGTGATAGAGATTTTTAGATTTGTTAAATTTTGTTTGTGGTGTGTGTTTTAATCATTGTTTGTGCTTGTCACATAAGGGTGTGTTTGACAAATCCCACATGCTTAGGCAGAAAATAATCCAAGAGAAAACACTGAGGCCATTTAGAAAACTATGCATTTTAAATAGCATCAGGGGCTTCTGTTATGTACTCACTCTAAATGCTAATTACTTTTATTCTAATCACTAATTATTTGTAATAATTTAAACTCTGTCTAAAATTAGAAGACACAATACTTTCAGTACTAATGTGTTCTTTCATATAACCTCCTCTGGCTGCAGGAGAGAGAATATCTTTGCACATTTAAGAATGTTGTGTTTGATAATCGTTTAATTGCTAATTTATCTTTTATTTGTCATACTTTATTTAAACATAAAGCAGTAAATAAATGAAAGTAACAATTATCTATGTTTTATGTAAAAGACAAATAAAAAAATAACATTGTGTGGTGGGCAACGCAGTGGCGCAGTGGGTAGTGCTGTTGCCTCACAGCAAGAAGGTCGCTGGTTCGAGCCTCAGCTGGGTCAGTTGGTGTTTCTGTGTGGAGTTTGCATGTTTTCCCTGTGTTCGCGTGGGTTTCCTTCGGGTGCTCCGGTTTCCCCCACAGTCCAAAGACATGCGGTACAGGTAAATTGTCCGTAGTTTATGAGTTTGAATGAGTGTGTGTGGATGTTTCCCAGAGATGGGTTGTGGCTGGAAGGGCATCCGCTGCGTAAAACCAATGCTGGATAAGTTGGCGGTTCATTCCGCTGTGGCGACCCCAGATTAATAAAGAGACTAAGCCGACAAGAAAATGAATGAACATTCTGTGGTACAGTAGAAATGGTCTTACATAAAC
The DNA here is from genome assembly GCF_903798145.1 of Danio aesculapii. Classification (NCBI taxonomy): domain Eukaryota; kingdom Metazoa; phylum Chordata; class Actinopteri; order Cypriniformes; family Danionidae; genus Danio; species Danio aesculapii. The sequence goes on from NC_079446.1 coordinate 18,326,747, forward strand.
TGAAGTTTGTTTTAGTTGGTTTATACCAGCTACTAGCCAGTTTACGAAACATTTTAAAGCAAAATCAGTCATAAATATAAAACATAAAATAATTATTGAAAGTAATTAGATGTTATCTTTATACCTTCAAGCTAACAAAATGAGAGTTAAAAGCCAGATGATAGTTGATTTTAAGTTACAGTACTTTTTCTGAGTGAACTTTAAATTTTACAGATTATTTTTATTTAAAATTATTTTTCTATATTCAGTTAAAATAAAAAGCACAATCTTATTATTCTCTTTTTGTGTGGGGTTCAGATTGTGGTATTCTGTGACACATTTTAAACATGTTTATTGCAATTTTTTTCCATACAGTGACACCGTTAGGAAAGGTAAGCACATCTACAGAGTGTGTGAGTAGAGGTCCAGGCCGGATGGTGTAATGAAACTCATGTAAGTTAATCTTTGAAATTTAACCCTTAACTTGAAAAAATAGATAAGAATTACCTCTGTAGGAAACGTAAAAATGTAAAAATATGAACGTTCAGAGAATATTTTCTTTACAAAAATACAAATCCACTGTGTTGCATAGCAGTGAAGGTGTGACACTCTGAAAGAACCAAGAGTGTGAAATAGACACACACACACACACACACATATATACACACACACACACATATATATATATATATATATATATATATATATATATATATATATATATATATATATATATATATATATATATATCCATCACCCAACACAAATGCTGTCTGGGTATAATGTGAAAGTTTTCTTTCAATTCGGTGTGCAGTATTAAATTCCATTAAAAATACTCTCAACCACCAGTCCTCGAACAGAGTTTGTTGTGGGGCATGACGGAAATGTGGCTGAAGGAAAGTGAAACTGTTGAACTGCAGTAAAAGTAGAAAATTTTGAAATAATGTGACGGATAGCATGGTGATGTGATGACATTAATCGATTTATGTACTCTATAACATTTAAAATGGGAACATGAAAGAAACATTCTGAAAGCAACTCATCTAAACACCTTAATCATATTATTGTCTTATTCAGATTAAGGTAAATAATCTGATTACTGAACTTCATGTAAGTGTATCAATGTAAGCCTTTCATTACAGAAGCATTTGTCCAAGGTGATTTACAATTGAGGAGGAATTCAGCAATTCAACAACAACAAGAGGCAGTACAGTCAAGACCTGCTAGTTATACAAAGCAAGATACATTTCACTCATTACACAAAGAAAAACAAATTGCTGTTCTTCTTTTTTTAATGTCACCACAAAAAATTATTAAATTTATTTACATTTTTTATCAGGGTCCCACCCTGACAGTCTTTGTCTTTTCTATCAGTGTGTCAAGTCAGTATTGTTTCTGTTAAATGTCTTTTGGTTTGTTTTTTGCCTGAGTGCATGGTTTAGTCTTTGTGTTGGCCATGTGCTTCTCTTATCCTGCCTTGTTTCACACCCTCTTGTTTAGACTGTCTTATCCTCATTTACTTGACTGTTCACACTTGTCTCTTGTTTGCTAATGTCTAATCCTTGGTTGGCTAGTTTTGTGGATGTGATTTGTCTAATGTCTCCTAGTTGGAGCTTGCTGTATTTAGTCTAGTCTTTGTCTTTGCCTTAGTTTAGTGTTTCTATCTATTTCTTTTGTATAGATGCTATATTTTGATTCCTGTGTTTGGTTCTAGTATAGGGATAGAGAAATAAAGCCTCAAGAAACAATGGAACTTTCCACTGACTGTTCAAAGATCCAAAGCTTTGAGTGTGTTGAGATCAGCACCATGTTTTTATTAGGAGACAGCAGCCAGAAGCATGAGTCAAATGTATGGCACATGAAACAACCACCACACACTCCACAGTTTCAAAGTTATTTGTAAATATAAAAAGCTTACACTTTGTGTTTTATTTATCTATTATATAAACTAAATTACCCATTAAGGTCTGAAAATAAAATCTCTCTCTACACATATAGATAGTCAAGAACATTGTGTGATTGAATGTGCTTATACTTTTTGGCAGTGATAGTGCTTGTGTAACTGTAGGTATAACAAAAGATGATAAAGCTTTTAATTATTTTTATTGAGAAAATCTGTTTAACAGTGTTGTGCTGAGTCTTTTTATCCTCTTGTATAGTCATTTCCTTCATTTAGAGAACACACTTTCATATGGCACTGAGGAGACCAGGGTATATATAAATGTAGGTAGACATGCATTTACTTACTGAAGTGGATTTTCAGTTCTTTGTATGTTTGTTTCTCTAAAATATCTATCCTCTTCTATGATCGCATCAGAAATGGCATTTAAACTTTGTTTGCTCTGATCTACAGCATTGTTGTACAGAAGTCAAAGATTTTCACCTAAGAAGTCTGAGGGGGAAATATATTTTTGTATGAGTGATTGTGATTGATGGGTGACTAAATATGACACATCACCAATCAATCAATCAATCAATCAATCAATCAATATATACATAAATACATGCAAACTTGAGCTTGATGTTGGCCATTGGGTTGCTAATGGTGCTTCTGTTGATGTGAATGGTCTTTTGTGCTTGGTCCTGATGACATTAGTAACTTCTGCTATTAGCGATTTGACAGCCTCTGTCATTTTATTTTGGTTAAGTAAAGTGTTTTAAACTTTGGGTCCCGCAGAGTAGCCATGGTCATTATGCTGAGTGACTCCATATTCCAGATATGCTCCCTCGGACACATGATAAGGTTTTCTTTTAATTCCTTTGCAATGAAAATGTCAAAAAATAAAACCATAAAAACAACAAAACATTGATTACATTTGTTAATGAGTAGTCTACATGATTTAAAAAAAAAAAAAAATACCTGATTAGTTCACCCTGTAATGAATAGTGAATCATTTTTGAAAAGGAATTATTTTGGACCCAGACCCTCATTTCTACAAATGGAATTTCTAATTGTTACCAATTGAATGTTCCTTTTATGATCCTGTTTTCCATGTCATAGCACATTGATCAATTAATGTTGTTGCGTCACCGCACTATCCATGTTTCCTCTGGAGTTTCATTTAATTTCAGGTGTTTTATTTTTAATTTTTTTTATATAACTGCAGTTCGGCACTTTCACTTTCATTCAGGAACATTTCATTTATGCCCCTGTGACAAACTGAGGTAGTGGATGCAAGTACAAATTAAGGACTGGTGAAAGAGTGTTGTTTTAATGAAATTTGATTCCGCACACCAAATGGGAGAAAAAGAACTCAAAATTTCATGATTTATGTGTCTGTGGTAATTTACTGATTCGATGGGTGCAGAGAATAGTGTCAAACAGCCCTATGTGTATAAACAATCCTGTCACAAAACGTGGAAAAAAGTACATGATGGTAATAGTTTGATTAAGGTGTTTACATGTCTGTAACTTCAATAATATGAATAAAATAAGCATACTCCGCATGTCTTTTTATCAGATTATTGGCGTCTATTTAAAACGTACTCATTCAATAATCTAATTTTAATATGAAAATACACTGATAAAGTGTCTACCATGTAAACAGTGATTTTTGATTAACTTAATTTGAGTAGATCACAGACAGAAATAAAGTTAAGACGTGGAGTATGTTGATTTTAGTCACATTATTGAAGTGCAGTACAGACATGTAAACACATTAATCAAACTATTACCACCGTGTAGGATTTTCACCGCATTTTGTGACAGGATATTGTATACACATACGGCTGTTTGACACAAAATGTGGATAGCCTAGTGATGATGGAGTTAATCGAATTATGTGCTGTAACGTGTAAAACATAGGATCATGAAAGGAACATTTAAAAAGCAATGTGTAAACATTATTATTGTGTGTAAACACATTAATCAATGTGTAAACACATTATTTACATGTAATACATGAAAACTCAGCCATTAACTATGTTTATATGGACATCAGTAATCAAATTATTTGCCTTAATATGAAAAAGATAATAATATGTTTAAGGTGTTTGTATAGACTATCCTGTCGCAAAATGCGTGTGCCTGCCCTGTGCCTGTGTGTGTGTGTGTGTTTTTTTCTGTTTTGAATTTGCGTTTTGGCATACTCTGCAGGGGGGTGGGGATCACCTCAAGATGGCGTTGGTGTAGGTAGTGATTTTTTTCGGCTCGTTGTAACTTGTGCAAAACTGGACTTCTGTGCCCCTTTAAGAACTAAATTTGCCCTCATGCGCTAATTTTATGTAATACCTTTATACTCTCTGTGTTGCTGATGCATAAGGATAAGTGACTTTTGATATTTTGAGAGTTAGCACGTAGATACCATAACGATCAAGATGATGGTGGATGACATCCTGAAGTCTGAGTGCATTAAAGGAATGCACGACTATCTCTGATCTCATTACAAGAATTGACGCTGTTACTAAACTTTCAGAGGATACAGCTGCTGAATCTAAAAAAGCTGACTCTCTGCTGTCTACTCTCATAGCAGAAAACAAGCGTTTATGGGATAAAGTAGATGAGCTGGAAGCGTACAAGAGACGATGGAATTTGAGGATTTCAGGTGTTCAGGAAGCAGATGGAGAGAATGTCAAGATGACCGTTATGGACATTTTCCGTCAAGTATCCCCCTGTATGTCTGATGTTCTGCAAACTTCTATAGATGTTGCTCACAGGCTTGGCCCCAAATTGGACAATACACGACCTCGTACGACAATTGTGCAGTTTCTATCCCTTTGGTAAATGGGGTTTCTCCTCGCTTCGTTATAACTAGGGGTATTAGACAAGGATGTCCCATTTCGCCCTTTTTGTTTTTATCTATATTGCTCGTTGCTTAGATGTTCAGGGTATTCACGTAGCAGAACACACTCTTTTAATTAGTCAGCTGGCGGATGACACCTGTTTGTTTTTAAAAGATGAGAATCAGGTTTCAGTTATTTTGGATGCTTTGAATTTGTTTTCTAAAGCTTTGGGTCTTTCAGTAAATCATAATAAGAGTGAAATTTTGCCTGTTCCCAGTCTGGACAAGGATAAGATAGAAGGTATTGATGTAAAAAGTTCAGTAAGATATCTTGGCATTGTAATAAGTAAAAGTACCTCTAATAGAATTACCAATAACTTTTCGAAACAAATTCAGAACTCAATAAGCATTTTCAATTGCTGGCTAAAAAGAAATTTAAATATTTATAGTCGTCTGTTATTGTCAAAAGCGGAAGGTATTTTTAGGATTGTTTACCCAGCTCTCTCTTTATATATTGACCGGAAAACATGTTCATTTATCAATTCTTTGTTATTTAAATTCTTGTGGAAAAACAAGACTGAATACGTTAAACGAAAGACATTGAAATATTTTAGAGGGATAGGTAAATGCTTTCGACTCTACTACTCTTAATGAGGTTTTCAAAATTGTGTGGATTAAGCGTTGCCTGAATGCTGATCCTAATTTTTTATGGTTTTATATTCCTAAATTTATATTTGATAAATGTGGAGGTCTACATTTTTTATTAGCCTGTGATTTTAGCTGTAATAAACTCCCTATAAAACTTGCTAATTTTCACAAACAAGCTTTGGAAGCAAGTAAGCTTGCAGTCTGCCACAATTTTTCCCCTTACAAATCTATAATATGGAATAATCGGAATGTGCTGCGGAGTAAAAAAATCTATTTTTATCAAATTATGGGTGGACAGAGGAATAGTTTTTATTTTAGATCTGTTAAAAAAGAACAGTAACATTTACTCTTACTTTGAGTTTTCTCAATTTACGGAAGGGAAATTTTGCCCAGAGTATATGATTCGGTCAAAAAGTCTATTTCTCCAAAACTATTAGATCTGACTAGAATCTGTGCTTATACAGTCTTAAAATGTGAAATGCCAAAATTAGCTATTGGAGGGGTGGAAAAACTGATATTAAATGTAATAATTGGGACATTAGAAGAAATTTTGTTAATAAATCTAGCTTGTACCCAAAAGCTTTTTATAAATGGAAAATAAATTACCCAGTTCTGTCCACCATTAAAATTTGGCCTGGTATTAATAATTTTTTAGTGCCTAATAAGATGAAAGAACTTTATTTTAAAATCCTTCATAATTACTATCTTTGTAACTCTTTACTGTCTAAGTTTAATATAAACAATTCTTCGCAATGCACATTCTGTAATTCTAAGCTGGAAACAATAGCACATTTATTTTTAGAATGCAATTTTGTAGAAAAATTTTGGACAGAAATATCTTGGCTTGTCTTCATAGTTTACAATAAACTTTTTGATTTTAAGACAATTAATTTACTGTTTTTGATTTTGGAGTCAGATTGTAAGGAAATGGACAATATGTTAAAAATGTTAACTCTTTGTGGCATTCTGCATCTCCACAAATGCAGAGTTATTCATTGTTTGCCTAATTTCAGAACATTTTGAATTGACTTGAAACTTTATTATGAATCTGTCTGCCTATCGCAAAATAAGAAAGCTGCTTAAACAACTGAACTGCTGAAAAAAATAATATTATCATTATGATCATACCTTTAAGTTATCAGATCCCTTTGGTTCGCCTATGTAACATTCCTAATAATTTAAGTATAGTTTGAGATATTTATGTTTTAATTCTTCTGATATATATTTATTTTTTATTCAGTTTTCTTTAAATAATTGTTTTTCTTTCTTCTATTTTGTTTCTTTTTCCTTAACCCTTGTATCATTGTTACTCGATGTACAATGAATATGTATAATTTGTATTCAGGTCACACAATGTTAGCACAATGTAATGTTTTATGTATTCCCTGTTACTTATGTTAATAATTAAAAAAAAAAAAGAAAAAAAAGGACTCTGCAGCCTTTGATTGGCTGATAGAGTTGTTATCCCTGGGTCATCATAAATTATGTTAGTCTCAGGAGAACTAGCACTTGGCAAATGGAGGACGAGCTGTAGACAAAGAGAATAAAAATATGTAGTATCCTTATGTTAACTTCCTTATGTTAAGTTTCATCAGCGATGCATGCTAAAATATTCAGGCTGTTTTTGTTTTAAGTTTAGTTAAATTAGGCCGGCCTTATTTTATTTACCTCCACCGACTGATCATTTTGAAAGAAATGTTATTTTACCTAATCTTTAAGTTTTATAGCTGTTTTAAAAAATATTCAGGCTATTTTTATTTTAAGTTTTCGCAGGAATATTATGCTAGCTTCTAATTTAGCTTCTAATTAATAGTTTTGGTGAAACTTTATTTTTGCGAACCTTACAAAAAAAACTTTTTTGATCCACATCTGTTGTGATGCTGCTGAAGTAAAATATTGTTTTGATAAAAATGTCAGTTGAATAAAATAACTGAAATGCAGACTATGTGTGTTTTGTTATTGCTGTTGTCTACAGTATAGAAAAAGTTGGGTTATAGTTTTAAAAACAGATCTAAAATATTTATAAAAAATAATAAGACACATATTGAAGGGGATAATACTGTAAAATAACTTTGCTTTCTTTTTTCTGCAGGGCTTCAGTTGCCGTTGTTTTAAAGCGCCCTGTATTGGAAGAACCACATCCACTACTTACTGGTTGGCATGTAGTTCAATCTCACATGCATTTTGTGTAGATAAACACAATTTGTAATATAACATTTTCATATTGTGTCTCTAGGCTTCATGATTAATTTTATTTACAATACTGTTTTGATGTGTTTTTATTGAGCATGAACGACAGACATATCTTAGGCTTTGTATCAACTCTTGAACTATTTTATTATGCCACCTTGTGGCTTCTGCATGAACTGCATCATAATCAATTGGTATTATTTACATATCATGACATCCCCTTTTTTTCAGTCAATCAATAAAGTCCATGACCTGTATCCGAGAACCACAAAAAAAATTCTCTCTCTCTCTCTCTCTCTCTCTCTCTCTCTCTCTCTCTCTCTCTCTCTCTCTCTCTCTCTCTCTATATATATATATATATATATATATATATATATATATATATATATATATATATATATTCAGCTTCGCATCACATAAACGTTTTTTTTTTTTACATTTCTTTTTCAAAAAAAGGGGTTCTTTCTTTGACTATCACACCGGAACAGACATCAAAAGGTTTATAGCTATTCTTCAACAAGCCTTCTTGGCTTGGTGTCAATCCGTGCACTTGCCGTTTTGGTTGGGAGACTTGGAAATTTTATAAGACTAGATTTTCTTTGTTGTGTTTTGTTTTGATTGTCCACTTCACAAGGATCACCTGCATTGTCACACAAATTCTACTGTGTTACAATTTGATTTTCCTCTTCCTTGGTTATGGTATTTTTTACTTTTGACTGCATCAGAAACTTTCTGCTCCTTCAGTAAATCTGCCCATCAGGTGTCTGTATGACAAATAATATCTGGGCTGATCAGAAAGTCCAGTTACTTGAGCTGGATTCCATACAACATTTTGCCGTATTCTGACATTTTCGCCAATCTGAAGTTTCTGAAGCACCCTTGCTCCTCGATCAAAGTATTCTTTCTGTTTCTGTTGTCTTTTTTCTAACAACTGCTGCACTATTTTAGAAACCAAACATGGTTTCAAAATTTGTGACATTGTTGGAAGTCTCGTTCTCACACGTCGACCCATCAACAACTGGGCTGGTGACGCTCCACTGTCTTCTAATGGTGTACTCCTAAGGTTCAATAAAGACAAATACGAATCCTTTCCATCTGCTTTAGCCTTTTTTAGCATGTTTTTAAGTTTGTACTCCTCTTTCAGCCATTAAATTCGATTGAGCATGGTGGGGGCCAGATGTTTCATGAGAAAACTCCCACTCTTTTGCAAAAACTTGAAATTCTTGAGAGCTAAATTGAGGTTATCTGAAATCACTGTCTCAGAAATTACATGTCTAGCGAGTTGTGACTTAAGATGTGTGATGACTATTGCACTTTTTGTGGCTGACTTTAGCCATTCAACCTCTATGAACTTGGAATAGTAATCCACTAGAAGTAAATATTCCTGCTGGCCAACGGTGAAGAGGTCAACACCTATCTTTTGCCAGGATCTTTCTGGAACACTGTGTGGATGTAACGGCTCTTTGGTTTGTTGTTTCTGATGAGTCATACACACGTCACAGCTGTTTACCATTTCTGTGATACTTTGTTACATTCCAGGCTAAAAGAGTACTTCTCTTGCTCTACGTCTGCAGCTTTCAATGCCCAAGTGACTTTCATGAATTCGCTTAAAGAGCCAATATTATGGGTTTTTGAAATGACCTTCCATGTAGTGTGTAACAGCTCTAAGTGAAGGGAAATATCCAGCTAAGACTTAAATCTGTAAGTGTACATTGTTTAAAACTGTTGATTCATCTATAAAAGAGTTGAATCATAGGGCTTCAAACAAGTCGTCTTGATAACGAGTTATTAGGTGTTTCGCGATAATGCGGCTATGAAACTCAAGCCCCAGCCAGTAGTTGCGCGCGCAAACCAGGGAGATTTGAAACCTGTGGCCCCGCACAGTAACAGAAAAAAAGCCACACACACACAGGGGGGATCCAATTTCTCACCACACCGGTCGAATGAAGTCATGCTGTGCTCAGCTTGATATTATTGACAGTCTCTACCCAAAGATGAAACTGTGAAGAGTCAGTGGTTGAGGTTTATTTTTGCAAAAATACCTCAGCATTATAGCCCAGCCTTGTGCAGTGCTTCTGGAAACTACATGCTTATAAAGAAGACTTCATCGGCTGTTTGTTAAAGGAAGGATCAGTAAAGACTACTGATGGACTATGTCAGAACATGGATCAGTGCATCATGAATCAGTTTCTTCCTCCATTTCACAAGTGCAAGTACGTGCGATTAAAATTGTTGCCTCGTTTACTCTAGCTGGCAAATTATGTATTTAGTTGTGTTTTGTTACTTGTAACCACGTGTACTGTATCAGGTTAACTCTTTATATTCATATATCACGTGTAAAGCCACGTTGACGTGATGCGTGCCGCTTTGTTTACGGATAGTCAGCTGTTCCTACACGCATGCAACGTCAAGTTTCAAAATAGTTCAGCTCAGGCTCGAGGTGAGGTCTTCTGTTTTTGAATGTTTTGGTGTTGTGTCCTCTGAGGAGGAGGGTAATATGTGTGTGTATGTGTGTGTGTCTGTGTGAAAAAAAAGCAGGTAGATTGTGACGGGCTAGGACAGGGATGGGCAAACTCGATCCTGGAGGGCCGGTGTCCCTGCATAGTTTTGCTCCAACCCTAATCAAACACACCTGCTTGTAGCTTTCTAGTCATCTTAAAGACACTAATTAGGGTGTTCAGGTGTGTTTGATTAGTGTTGGAGCAAAACTCTGCAGGGACACCGGCCCTCGAGGATCAAGTTTGCCCATGCCTGGGCTAGGAGATCTCCCCAATTCCCCAGAGTTTTTGCTCAATAAAATACTTAGTGGTCGGTAAAGTTCAGTTTTTAAGGTTTATCATCTGTATTTACATTCACCCACTGGCAGCTAAAATCCACGCCTACACTATGAAGCATTTGTGCACTCTGACTACTTTTAATATTGTTGATTAGCAGCTGGGCATTTCACTATGTCTCACGCTGAAAGCTGTCACTGTCGGCCAATCGCAGCAGGCTGTCATCGGTCCAATCAGCGCAGATTAGCTTCGCGCTAAGAAGGGGTTTGGGAACAAATGAATCGCTGAACGATTCATATTGGAGTCTCTGGGATAATTAGGTAAAAATAAATGCATATTATAAGACCATGAGTGTTTTTGACCTTGCATGCATATTAGACTGTTTTGGAGACCCTTACAATCAAAATATGACCCTATTTCATGTACAATAGGGGCTCTTTAAGTATTTCAGCTCTTATTACTGCTAAAACAATGAGTTGGTCTCCTTTGAATAGAACTTCATCCATTACTGAAATTTCCTTTCTGTAATTCCAGTAATTTTGAATTTCTTTTGCAGTTTGACAATTTGTCTTCGGCCATCCACTCAGGATTGTCTCTGTGAGTTTCATCAGTGTCATATCATTTTTTGTTTCTTTTCTGAATTTTTATAATTTCTCACTTGACACAGACAAATTAGAGACCACCATGTGCACTTGAGCTTCAATGTCTTAATCAAATGAACTGGTCACTGTAAGAAAGCTCTGGACAATGCATTTGCAATATGTATCTCCTTTCCTGGCTTGTACTGTACATGTACTTGATATTTCTGTAGTCTCCTAAATAATCTCTGTAATCTAGCTGGAGCACCGCTCAGCGGCTTTTTCATTATCACTTCAAGTGGTTTGTGCTCAGACTCCACATTAATTTCCTTTCCATATACATACTGATGGAAACATTCTACTCCAAACACAATAGCCAACATTTCTTTTTCTATTTGCGCATAGCACTGTTCTGTTTCCGTTAAGGGCCGTGATGCATATGCAATCGGTTTGTCCTCTTGGAATAGGACTGCACCGAGTCCACTTCTTGAAGCATCCACTGATAGTGCTACAGGAAGGTTTATGTCTTAGTATCTAAGCAAAGGAGTTTCTGTGAGCATTATTTTCAATTTGTCAAATGCGTGTTGATGTTCCTCTCTCCACTACCATGCCACATCACATCATCTCAATCTTTCATCATGCTCTTGTTTTGTCTCTCCCCAGATCAATAAGTCATCAATGTACGTCTCAACGCCCTCAATTCCTTCAAATATTTGTCCCACTGTCCTGTGAAACACTTCTGGTGCTGAATTAATCCCAAAAGCCAGTCGAAGGAATCTGTAACGACCAAAAGGAGTGTTGAATGTACAGAGGCGAGAGCTGGCTTCATCTAATTTGAGTTGCCAAAAACCTGAACTTGCATCCAGCACTGTAAAGTAATTTGCTTTCGACAGTCTGTATTAAGATCACACGGATCTAAGCAGATTCTTAATTTTCCATTAGTCTTTTCCACAATCACAACTGGATTTACCCACTGTGTATGCTCTTCTATTCTTGCTATTACTTTCATTTTTTCCATCCTGTTCAGCTCTGCTCTCAATTTTTGTCTTAGAGTGACAGGAACCTTTCTAGGTGGATGTATTTTTGGTGTCACACTCTCATCGATTCGAATTGTGTGTTCCCCTTACAGACAGCCTATGCCCTCAAACACACTTTTGTTCAGTGCCATCACTCTCTTGATGAGGCCCATTTGTTCACATGCTTTAATTCCTAGTATCGGTTTAGCATTCTTACAACAATGAATTCCAGGATATAACATTTCTTTTTGTATTTCACTGTCCAGTTGCACTTTCCTTTCACTGGTATTTTGTCCCCAGTGTATGTTGACAGTTTTGCGTTTGTCGGTTTAAGTATGCCCTTTTTTCTCATTTTCTGTAGTAAGCTGTAAGGAATTACTTTGGCCTGCGCACCAGTATCCGTCACTTCATCATCTACTGCGTTCAGTTTCCGTGATCTACACATCCAAGCAAAATGATTCATTTTCTTGCAATTTTTACATTGTTTGCCATACGCAGGGCACGCACACGCCATATGCTTAGTTCCACATCGTTTGCATTCAAACATGCTCACCTTATCCTTTCCACTCACTTTTGTTTTATTTTGGTAGTCATTTTTCTGTGTCTGCTTATGTTTCACAGCGTCTACATTCTTGCTGTCACCTGCAGAGGCTTGTACACGGAGATCCTCCTCATGCATTTCTTTTTAATTTGTGCTTTGGTCGCAGGCCCAGATTAAGAATTCAGAGGCCCCTGGGCACAATGTCTTGTAGGCCCCCTACCTGGCCGCAGCCCTATAGTTGAATTAAAAAATAAGATTAATATGATATTTTTTTAAAAATAAAATGTATCTATTATGTATTGCCTGCATTTTTAAATAAATGATATACAGTACATTTCTAATCTACAAAGATTTACCTTATTTTGTAAAGTATTTAAAGCATACTTAAAAAAAATACTAATACAACTAGTAAAAATTAATGGATTTTAATATACTTGTTCAAGTTCGCTGAAGCAGTACTATTTTTTTATTTTTTTTAATGTATAACTTCTATGTAATGTATAATTTATAATGCATATGATTTGGATATAACACCTCTCCAATCCAGTTCCATGACTCTGAGTCCTCCATAATACACACACTTATTACTGATTCCTACTTGTCTGCCTCGTGATGAAGAGTAGGCCAAATCAAATATGTAGTGGGGGGAAAAAAAGAAGAATGTGTTCATCAGACGCTAGATTTGAACCGGCTTCATGATGCTTATTCCAACGAGGCGTGCTATTTGCACTTAGCTTAAATAAACACCCCAAAATCAGCATTTTTCCTCCCCTTGCAGGGGCCCTAAGTGCGCACAAGGCCCTGGGCCTGTGCCCATAATGCCCATTGGTTAATCCGGCCCTGTTTAGTCGTTTCAGACGCGACGCAAAGATGGATGGCTTTTTCGAGAGTTATGTCAAACTCTCTTAACAATATTTCTCTCATTATATCCGACGTGATTCTACAGACAACACTATCTCTAATAAGGTATTCTTGCAGTTGTCTGAATTCACATGATTTTGCCCTTAGTTTTAACTCTTTGAGATACTGGCTGAATGGCATGCCCCCTTGCACACACGTAGAAAAATTGTACCTCTCATAGGTTATGTACTTCTTCGGGTTACAGAAGTTTTCAAAGTTCTCCATAATTTTCATCAGTTTATGCTTATCTTCTTCAAACGTGAAGGTGTTATACACTTCAACTGCCTCTTCACCAGCTACATGAAGAAATAGTGAGGACTGTACCTTATCTGGCTTGCTAGCTCCTCCGATAGCTGTTAGATAAAGCTCAAACCTTTGCCGAAATCTCCTCCACTTCTCTGACAGGTTCCCTTGCTGTAGATCTAGTCCAGTGGGTGGCTTAAGTCCTTCCATGTTTGAAATATTGTTGCAAGTCTTACCAATTAACTTTTGACACCATGTTTTGATGTGTTTTTATTGAGCGTGAATGACAGACATGTCTTAAGCCTAGTTTACACTACAGGATTTTAAGCCTGATTTGAGCCCGATTTGAAAGTTAACGAGCTCGCTGACAGATCGGGCTGTGATCAGGAAGAAATCTGCGGGTGCTCGGCGCTCGCCAGTCTTTATGTGTAAACTACTGAACAACGCATCAAAGAGGTTCGCTGAAGCGTCCAATAAATCCCATATCTAGCATGCTGAATATTCCAGAGCAGTCAGCCGACTCGACCCCACGTGCGATCAGATGTAGTGACAAGCTGCAGCCAATGAGAGAGCATATCAGCTTGAGCTGAATGGCCCTGTGCTTAGGAAAACAACAGAAACGTCTGCGATTGGCCAGAATGGGCATCGATGCACTCGCTTCATTCTGCATTAACACAGACACGAGTAGGCTATATTAACAGGGGAGCTAGAATTTTGGAACAATTAGAATTACCATACTGGTCATTCTGAGCGTTTTCATATAAAACGTCATATTGTCACATGTCACAAAGTGTTCAGCTTTTTCTGACGACTTCTCCCTCAACATTTCATTGGCAGTGGCTTGGTAGCTTGACTAAGCTGTTGGGGAATTAGTTGTTGTCAGATCTTGTAGTGTGTGACCTCCCTCTTGTGGATCATTTACGTAGTTTCGCGTAGTGTGAACACAACAGAGATTAAAAGACACAAAATCAAGTCATGTAGTGTGAACAGCAAAGCAATCTGTCGATGTTTAAAATCCTGTAGTGTGAACTAGTCATTAGGTTTTGTATCAAATCTTGAACTGTTTTATTATGCCACCTTGTGGGTTCTGCGTGAACTGCATCATAATCAGTTTGCATTATTTACATGTCATGACAAATAAGTCATGTAGAAAACCTACATGCCTCACGTCAGTGGCGGTTCTAGTTTAAATAGCACCCTGGGCAAACCATCTCTTTTTAGAAATGTACTTAGAAATAAAAAATATATATTATTAATATTATTATTATTAATAATATACAATTATTATTCTAAATAACTAACAGAAATCAATCCTAAATGTAACTGGAATTTTTTTTTTGACACAACTGGAGTGATATGCTAAGATCTCTTAAAAAATCCCTTGCTTAAATATTAAAGACAATTCTATAGAATACAAAAAATATATTTTATGTAATTATCTGTTGTCTTAGACTCATGGCTGAGAATTAATGTTATTAAGTCTTACCTCCCTGACTCATCCTCTCTCCTTTCTGCTTCATAGCCATATACTCAAAATAGATTTTATCCTGTCATGAAGTTTATACAAGAGTTGAAACTGACTTGAACTGTTCTTTTGTGTGAATGCTGAGGAAACCATAGTAGCCTACATTTGTTTTGGTCATGTCATTACATTCAGGAGTTTTGGAATAATATAGATTTCTTTGTTACGGTGAAGATTCTACCAGAATTTTCTATACGAATGAAAATTATTATTTTGGGGTATTTTAACTCAGACCCCACAAAAGAAAATGTTTTTTAATCAATTTAATTATCTTCTTAAGTAAATTTTATTTTCACAAATGCAAATTCACAAATAGTTAACCTGCCTTTGTGGTCTTCATAAAGGATATGGAGAATTATATAAAGTTGATATATAAAGTCTAATAAGAAAGCTTTAAAAACTGTCAAAATATGCTCTGCTTTTAAGATCTTCGTATAAGTACCTTAAGTTAACCATTCTTTTAAAAAAAATCTTTAATGTTTTTCATTCTTTTCCTCTCTTTTCTTTATCTTTTATGTTATTTTTCATTGTTTCATTCTGTACTTTTTGTCAATGTCATTTGTTGATTGATGCTGTAATTTTTATGTACTGTTTCATACTGTATGTACTGTTTCATACTTATGTACTGTTTCATACTGTATGTACTGTTTCATACTTATGTACTGTTTATGTACTTTTTTTATGTAGTTTCATACTGTATGTACTGTTTCATACTTATGTACTGTTTTCATACTGTTTCATACTGTACTTTTTGTCAATGTCATTTGTTGATTGATACTGTAATTTTTATGTACTGTTATGTATGTGCACTATGCACATTTATACATAGTTTTAAAGCTTTTACAACAACCTAAAAGCAAAACAAAAAGTATTTCCCACCTAAAAAGCAATCTAAATTGCACGCAGGTCCATGTGTTTTTTGTAGGAATGTTTGATGATTTTAACTTCATCTTATGCATAAATAGACTAATCCTTGCATTAATAGTTTAATCCTGGTTTTAACTAATTGCATGAACTTATACTCATGTGTTTATCCTCATATAACCTTATGTGCTTAACCTCATCTAACCTTGCTTCATAGATTAGATTAGATTAGATTAGATTCAACTTTATTGTCATTACACATGTACAAGTACAAGGCAACGAAATGCAGTTTAGGTCTAACCAGCAGTGCAATAGCAGCAAGTGCAGGATACAGGTATAAGTTATAAAGTGCAGTTATAGAAAAACTATGGTGATATTTACAGATGGATGTACTATCAACATTATATACAGGTTGTATTAGCTATAAACAGAGATTTGCATAAATGAATATATGTACATGATGCTATTAATAATCAGGAGTGGCAGATAGATAAACATAATTACAAATTACAAATGTCCATGTGCTGTGGGTATGTACAGTTCAAGTAAATGAATCAGTGCAATGAATATGTGCAAACTTTAAATGTGCAAATGTTAAATAGTGCAGTGATTGTGAGGAGTATAAGTTAGAGGAGTGTGGGGGGTGTATTGGGGGGGCAAAAGAGTCAGTGAGGGGCAGAGTTCAAAAGGAAGACAGCTCTGGGGAAAAAGCTGTTCCTCAGTCTGCTGGTTTTTGTCCGGGGGAGCCTGAAGCGCCTGCCGGAAGGCAGGAGAGAGAACAGTCTGTGAGCAGGGTGAGAGGTGTCCTTAAGAATACTGCGTGCTCGGCGCAGACAGTGTTTCTTCTGGATGTCCTCAATGGCTGGCAGTGTAGTCCCTGTGATGCGTTGAGCAGTTTTCACCACCCGCTGCAGTGCCTTACGCTCAGAAACAGAGCAGCTTCCATACCAGACTGTGACGCAGTTGGTCAGGATGCTTTCTATTGTGCAGCGGTAGAAGTTCACCAGGACGGCTGATGAAAGCTGGTTCTTCTTAAGTTGCCTCAAGAAGAATAGGCGCTGATGAGCCTTCTTGACCAGGCTGGAGGTGTTGGTGGTCCAGGAAAGGTCCTTAGAGATGTGGGTCCCCAGGAACTTGAAGGATGAGACAGGCTCAACGGCCATCCCATTAATGTGGATGGGATCATGTGAGCCTGTTCGTCCCTTCCTGAAGTCCACAATGAGCTTCTTGGTCTTGCTGGTGTTAAGGAGCAGATTATTGTCGGTGCACCAAGTGGCCAGATGCTGTATCTCCTCCCTGTAGGCAGTCTCATCATTATTGCTGATTAGACCAATCACTGTGGTGTCATCTGCAAATTTGATGATGGTGTTGGATCTGTTCACAGGCCTACAGTCGATGGTAAAAAGGGAGTAGAGGAAGGGGCTCAGCACGCAGCCCTGTGGTACACCAGTGTTGAGTGTGATGGTGGTGGAGCAGATGTGGCCTGATCTAACATTCTGAGGTCTGCTAGTCAGAAAGTCCATAACCCAGTTGCAGAGAGACGTGTCGATATCCAGGTCTCTGAGTTTGATCAGTAACTTAGAGGGTATGACAGTGTTGAATGCTGAGCTAAAGTCAACAAACAGCATTCGTGCATAAGTGTTTTTATTGTCCAGGTGTGTGAGGACAGAGTGCAGTGCTATGGAGACGGCATCTTCTGTGCTCCTGTTGCCACGGTAGGCAAACTGATGTGGGTCCAGTGTGGATGGCAGAGAGTCTTTCAGATGTGCCAGGACCAACCGTTCGAAGCACTTCATGATGATGGGTGGGAGTGCTACAGGGCGGTAGTCATTCAGGCATGTTGGGCTGGAGTGTTTGGGCACCGGCACAATAGAGGTGGTTTTAAAGCATGTTGGCACAGTTGCTAGGTTAAGTGACAGGTTGAAAATGTCTGTGAATACCCCAGTGAGCTGTTCTGCACATGCTTTGAGGACGCGCCCAGGGATACCGTCTGGTCCAGCAGCCTTACGCACATTGATCCGACTCAGTGCAGTGTAGACTTCTGAGGAGGTGAGTGTGATAGGTGAGTGGTCGGTTGAGGTAGTGTTCCTGGTGTAGGGTTCTGTATTGTCTCTTTCAAAGCGGGCATAAAAGTCATTTAGCTCGTTCAGGAAGGAGACATTTGTGGCTGTGGGGGTGGACTGGCTGGGTTTGTAGTTGCTGATGGCCTGGATGCCCTGCCACATGCGCCGAGGATCAGAGTTGGAAAAGTGCTCCTCTAGCTTTAGCTTGTAGCAGTGCTTGGCCTTTTTGATGCCCCTCTTCAGATTAGCCCTGGAAGTGCTGTAGGCCTGTGCATCCCCTGATCTGAATGCAGTGTTGCGTGCCTTCAGCAGGAGGCGCACCTCCTTGTTCATCCATGGCTTTTGATTTGGGTATGTGGTGATCTGTTTCTGGGTTGTAACACTGTCTATGGTGGTATATATTCCAGAACAGAGGAAGTGTAACTGTCAATGTCTGTGTGAGAGCCACATGTGGCCTGGGAAGCAAACATACTCCAGTCTGTGTGTTCAAACCTGTCCTGGAGTGTGGAGTCCACCCCCGCTGGCCACACTTTGATGGTCCTTACTGATGGCTCCACACAGTTGACGATGGGTGAGTATTTGGGGGTGAGAAACAAACAAAGGTGATCTGATTGACCCAAGTGGGGGAGGGGGGTCACACCATATGCTTCAGCCATGTTTGTGTAAACTTGGTCTAAAGTTTTGTTTCCCCTTGTGTGGCAGAAAATGTTCTGATGGAATTTGGGGAGCACTGTTTTTAAGTTTGAGTGATTAAAATCCCCCGCAACAATAAAAGCAGCCTCCGGGTGAGCAGTCTGTTGTTTGCTGATGGCTGCATGAAGTTCATTCATAGCAAGCTTGGCATCAGCGTCGGGAGGGATATAAGCAGCAGTTATTATGGTGGAGGTGAACTCCCGTGGCAGATAAAACGGTCTACATTTACCCGATAGAAATTCCAGGTTAACAGAGCAATGACTCCCAACGACGACAGAGTTTGTGCACCAAGCTTTGTTAATATAAATGCATAATCCTCCGCCTCTGGTCTTACCGGAGTCATCCGCCGTTCTGTCTGCTCGGAATGTTTGATGCTCCGTTAGCGATATAGCGTTGTCTGGTATCCCGCTGTTTAGCCATGTTTCTGTGAAAATCGTGGCATTACAGTTCCATAATCTTTTGCTGTGGTTGATGCGCAGTCGAATCTCATCCATTTTGTTCACCAGTGACCGTACATTGGCGAGAAAGATGCTGGGTAAAGAGAGCCAGTGTGGTGTTAGCTTTAGCTTAGCTCTTAGCCCGCCGCGCTTCCCCCGTCTTTGTTTACGTTCTCTGCGCCGCCTTCGAGCACTTCCGCCCGGCCGTGTAGGGCTGTGAGGCCCGGGTGTTCTGGCGATCTCAGGGATGAGTCGAAGATTGTTAATAAAACTGTCCGGAGTGCACAAACCAATATCCAAGATGTCCTGTCGGGTGTACGATGTAAAGGCACCGCTGTTCTGTACGAACAGACCCGAAATGAGCAGGAATAATACCGCAAAATTGCAGAAACTGGAGAGACGCTGGGCTTCGCGAACTGAACGCGCCGCCATCTTGCCGTCTTTCATAACAGCTGTGTCTTTGTGTGACTGATAACTGAGAAGTTAACTCCTCTGTACTTGTCTTCAACGGAATGTTACATCTTTTCTTCCAGAGTGACAAAAAGTTTGTGTTGGATGCTGGAGAAGTTTGAAGTAAACAATAGAAATACATGACAGATATTGGGTGAATAAAGCATAAAGTAGGTTCTGGTGGTAGGGCCTGAGGTTTTCAGCAAAATCTGAACACTTTGGCAACTCCCTTTGGCAAAAGGTGTCATAAAGTAGGTTGGGGTGGTAACCCAACTTCGATCACAGTAAAATGCCAGGGCCCGAGATTTTCAGCAAAATCTGAATTCTTTGGAAACTCCCTTTGACAAAAGTTGGCATTAAGTAGGTTGGGGTGGTAATCATTCGTGACTTCGATCATGATAAAAGGCCAGGGCCCAAGGTTTTCAGGAATAACTGAATTCTTTGGCAACTTCTTTTGGCAAAAGGTGCCATAAAGTAGGTTGGGGTGGTAACCCTTCGTGACTTCGATCCCGATAAAAGGCCAGGGCCCGAGGTTTTCAGAAAAATCTGAGTTCTTTGGCAACTTCCTTTGGCAAAAGGTGCCATAAAGTCGGTGGTGTGGTAACCCTTTTGTGTCTAGGAACACAAATAAAAGGCCAGGGACCCTAATATAAGGAAAACGGGGGAACTCCCTTTGGTACCATAAAACCGATAAAAACTGGAATTTATAATACTTTTTTTTTCTCTGCTTTCTTTATATTTTTGTTTTCGTTAAGTGTTACATTGTTTGTGTTAACAAAACTGAAGGGAAATTTGATTAAGAAGATCAAAGATTGCAAAATATAGATGTTTGACTGCAGGGAAATAATTCAAGAGAAAGCATGGGGTAAGAAAAAGTTACAAAATCAGTTGTCAACAAGAAAAAATACACAAATGCCACAAGTCACTGCTCCTCCGACTCATGCACCTGCGGTGCAGCCATCACAACCTAGCTCACAACTCCACCAACCATACATGCACAGGGCCGAGGGGGGTATAGGGACACCAGGGGAGCCTGTTTTGTGTGTGGAGACCACAACCTCTGGAGAGACCAATGTCCAGTGAACGGCCAACCTGCGGGAGTTGGGATCCCCCAAGAGGTGGAGCCGCTGGTCAAGGGAGGCAACCAGAACCCGTGCAGTCACTCCCATCATTTCCAGCCCCTAACCCCCAGGGGAACCAGGTGCCTGCTTAATTCCCAGTGTGGGACCTGTGAAATGAGGCGGAGGATTACTGACAAGCCCCACAGAGAACCAGCAAAGGAGGTAAGGCCGAACCTCTACTGCAGATAATGGTCAACACTAGGCCATAAGCAGCCTTGGTGGAGCTGGGGCTACATTTACTGTCACAAAGGGGGCAGTGACAGAAAAAATTGTGTCAAACAGAACTGTTGAAAAACTTGTGAAACTGAACATAGGTGTAACGTGGGCAGACATCTGCCACACCACACTTCAGTGGCCAAGTCTACCCTGCGAGCTTAACATTCTTCCCGCCTGTCATTTGCTTCAGGTAAGTGATAATTTGGCATTTAAAGTGATTTACTTAAATATTCATCATTATATGTGAAAGTTAGGACTCATTGAGTGATTAGTTATTTATTTAATTAAGAAATGCGTCGAGTTGAATAGTATTTTCCTCTTTGAAAGTGGTGTTAATTGAAATAACTTACAGAGACAAGAGTCAATTTTGCTTCAGCATTTACTTGAAGGTTTGGTACCAAACAATGTTTTGATTACATCACAGGTGGCTGGCAAACACACACACACACGCAAGGTATTCTTCTTCACTGCTTTTTAAGCATACACAAACCCATTAGTCTGCCCTCTACAGGTCAACATGTAAAACCATCTGACATTACAACATCCCTTTCCCCCCAAGCTGACTACATAATTATTATTTATTGGTTTATTTATTTATTTATTTTTATTTTTTTAGTTCAGTTTAGATCAGTTCATAATCTTTCAAATAAGCAGGCATCTTCCTGGTTCTTTGAGATCTTCTCACAATTACCACCGGACTTAAAGATTTTTCCATTCCAGTGGTAATCTCAGAGTTTTCAGAACCATCAACCAACATTTCAGGGCAGTTAGTTTGACTAGAAAGGTCCTCAGTACCCCTGCTCACTGTCTCTTTATGCTCTGCAAATGTCATATTTTCAGATATATCAAAATCTGGAAATTTAGAGTCCACTCTCTCCTCTGGAGTATCTGCAAGCGATTTCCCTCGGGAATGAATCCGATCCACATGTCTACGGACTAATTGCCCATCACCCAACATCACCTTATAAGAAAGTGGGCCAGTCACAGTTTCTATATGGCCTGGAATCCATTTTGGTCCATAAGTGAAGTTCCGAGTAAGTACTGGATCTCCCACACGAAAACTCAGTTCATGGGCCTTTTTATCATGGTAGACTTTCTGCTTTTGTTGTTGTGCTTCAATTTTTCTTGTCAAATCAGGATGTATAAAGTCCAAGGAGCATCGTAATTTCTGTCCATACAACATCTCTGCTGGTGATAGCCCTGTGGTTGTCTGAGGGGTAGTCCTGTAGCTAAACAGAACTCGAGACAATTTAGTTGCAATTGTTCCATCCACACATTTCTTCAACATGATTTTTACAATTTGAACAGCCCGTTCTACTAACTCATTACTGGAAGTATGATAAGGTGCAGAAGTGACATGTCTCGCTCCATTTTTCTTCAGGAATTCTTTGAATTCAGTACTGATAAAACAAGTTCCATTATCCGACACAATCAGTTCAGGTAATCCATGGTTACTAAAGCTTTTCCTTAAGCATCCAATGGTGGCTGCAGATGTAGCTGAATTCACTGGGAAAACATCCAACCATTTAGAATGTGCATCGATCAGGACAAAGAACATTTTCCCCATGAACGGTCATGCATAATCCACATGTAATCTTTGCCATGGTTTTTCTGGCCAGTTCCAAGGATGTAAAGGGGCAACAGGTGGAACGTTTCTGTGCTCCTGGCACACACGACAAGATTTTACCAACCTTTCTATATCCTGATCTAATTTTGGCCACCACACATAGCTTTTGGCCAGAGCTTTCATTCTAGACACTCCTGGATGACACTGATGTGACTGGTTTAGAACTTCTGATCTGCCCACACTGGGAATAATTACTCGTGCCCCCCAGAGAACACACCCATCCTGTACACTCAGTTCATTCTTCCTTAATGTAAAAGGGTAAACTCTGTTCCTGTTAACTCTGTCAAACATCCATGCTGTACTGTTTCTCTCACCCGAGATAGGACAGGGTCCTTCTTTGTCCATCCTCTCACCTGATTTGCAGTAATCAAGGTGATATCCGCATCTTCCAGAATTAGTACTCTCTCCTCCTGCTCATTGGAAGATTCTACTGGAAGTGGTAGCCGACTCAATGCATCTGCATTTCCATGATCCTTGCCAGGCCTGTACAGGATACTATACTCGTATGCTCGCTGGGTTAGAATTTAGCCCATCGCTAAATTCTAGGAGAAGACATCTGAGGGACTGCTTTTAGCTCATTAAACAAAGCCAGTAAAGGCTTATGATCAGTAACAATGATAAATCTTCGGCCATACAAATACTTGTGGAAACATTGTAAACCAAACATTACAGCCAAACCTTCTTTGTCCAGCTGTGAATAGTTCCGCTCAGCTTGATTCAGTGTTCGCGACATAAATCCTATTGGTCTTTTACTTCCATCAGGCATCCTATGAGAAAGAACGGCTCCTAGGCCATAAGAAGAAGCATCACATGACAAAAGCACATTCTTCTGGGGGTCATAATGGACCAACACTTGAACTGAATGTATCATTTCCTTGCAAATGCAGCCTCTTGTTCCTTTCCCCAATTCCATTTGACATCCTTACGCAGCTATTGGTGTAAAGGGGCTAACACAGTAGATAAATTGGGCAAGAACTTGTTGTAATAATTTAACAGTCCTAAATAAGCCTTCAATTCTGTTACATTGTTGGGCGGGGGAGCATTTTGGATGGCTGTGATCTTTTTCTGGTGCTGGATGGAGGCCAGTCTCATCCACTTTGTGACCCAGAAACATTACCTCTTTCTCCATGAATGTACACGTCCTCCGTTTCAGTCGTAGCCCTGCGTCCTGTAATCTCTTCAGTACTCTAGCCAGAATTTGGAGATGCTCTTCGTCATTACGACCAGTTACCAGAATATCATCAAGGAATACTGCCACATAGGGAATACCTTGTAGTACCCCCTCAATGGTTCGTTGGAAAATAGCAGGACTAGAAGAGACTCCAAAAGGTAGAACACGGTAAGTAAATAATCCTTTGTGTTTATTTACAGTCACATATTTCCGGGATTCTACATCTAATGCTACTTGATGGTAAGCATGGCTCATATCCAATTTTGTAAACTTCTGTCCACCAGACAAGGTTGCAAACAAATCGTCTATCCGAGGAATGGGGTATTGTTCCAACTTTGAGATTCTGTTTACGGTTAGCTTGTAGTCACCACATAAACGTACTCTATTATCAGATTTTAAAACTGGTACTACAGGTGCAGCCCATTCAGAGTGTTTAACAGGTTCAATGATGTTTTCCTTTAGCAAACGTTCTATTTCTGCTTCAACCTTTGTTTTCATTGCATAAGGGACTGGTCTTGCTTTAAAAAAACGAGGGACTGCTTCCTTGTCTACATAAATTTTTGCTCCTCTTTAAACAGTTTGTCATATTGACTGAGAACTTGATTTTTTCAATTCAATTCACCTTTACTTGTATAGCGCTTATACAATGTAGATTGTGTCAAAGCAGCTTCACATAAAAGGTCATAGTAAATAGGAACAGTGTAGTTCAGTTTGTAGTGTTTAAGTTTAGTTTAGCTCAGTTCAGTGTGGTTTATAATCACCACTGAGAGTCCAAATACTGAAGAGCAAAACCAACGATGCGCAGCTCTATAGATCCCGAACCATGCAAGCTAGTGGCGACAGCGGAGAGGGAAAAAACCTTCACTAATTGGCGAAAGTGAAGAAAAAAAACCTTGAGAAACCAGACTCAGTTGGGCACGACCATTTTAATTTCTCTGCTGGCCAAACGTCTTGTGCAGAGCTGCAGTCTCAGCGGCGGAGGCTGGAAGCTGGCCTCAGTGAAGACTTGTCTGTCTCTGGAGCGTCACAGGAATCAGTCTCATGTTCTCCACTCCTCCATGACCACCACAGTAGCTGCTCAGGGTACGGCCTGGTCCAGGATATGGAAACCTGGATATGGAAACTTGAGGTAAAGTTACTTTTTCAATTGCTTGAATCCTATGCAGGGCCTCCCAATCCATACCCAATTCCTTGATCCATCCTCTCCCCAATAAATTGGGCCCTCCTCCCGGAACCACCACTAACGGTAGATCTTTCACCGTGTCCTTGTATCTGACTTTCACTTGTGCAGAGCCCAACACAGTCAATTCCTGGCCAGTGTAAGTTTTTAACTTTAAAGAACAGGTCTTTAATACAGGAATGTGATCTTCCTTCCACAATTTAGAAAAATTCGACCTATTCATTATAGTCACACCGCAGCCTGTATCCACTTCAAACTTAGCATTTGACTCATTAATGGGCAGTGTGATGGTTAATAGTGCTACTTTGGCAATCTCTGTCTCTTGCAAACTGTACACTGTAAACATACCTTCTTCATCCAATATGGTCTCATGGTTTTCCTCTCTGCTTACATAATGTGTCTTCTCTCCATCTGTATATCTTCCTCTCCTTTAGACAGTTGTTCCCCCCACAGTAGGTTTTGTTCTACAAACTTTCATTAGATGCCCTTGTTTCCCACATTTGTGGCATTTTTCAGAAATAAATCTGCATTCATTAGCCAAATGTTGCAAACTGCCACATCTGTAACATGCTCTTTTCTTACCATTATCTTGCCTTACTGTTGTTTTATGCACTCTCAATGAACTGGAAGCTTCCATTCACTGACTTTGCAAGTCTTTAACATCTTTATTTGCAGTTTCTATTGCTTGGCCTATTTTCAATGCTTTCTCAAAGGTTAAATCCGTTTCTGCCAACAGCCTACGTTGACTACGGTCTTCGTTTATGCCACACACCAATCTATCTCGAAGCATTTCAGTTAATTTTTCTCCATATTTACAATCATGAGCCAATTTCCTCAAAACTGCCACATATTCCAGCACAGTTTTTCCCTCCTCTCTTGATCTTAAATTAAATTTAAACCGTTGTACAATTTCACTGGGTTTTGGGTTAAAATGCTCTTTCAATAACTCCACCAACTCCCCAAAAGTCTTTGTCCCTGGTTTAACTGGGCTTAACAAATTCCTTAGTAGACTGTATGTCTGGCTTCCCACCGAACTCAGCAAAATGGATTTTTGCTTAACTGCTTCAGTAATTTCATTTGCTTCAAAAAAATGTTGCAAAATTTCACAATATTCCTCCCAAGATTGTGACTGTACACAAACCCATTAGTCTGCCCTCTACAGGTCAACATGTAAAACCATCTGACATTACAACATCCCTTTCCCCCCAAGCTGACTACATAATTATTATTTATTGGTTTTTTATTTATTAATTAATTAACTTATTTATTTATTTTTTCAGTTCAGTTTAGATCAGTTAATAATCTTTCAAGTAAGCAGGCATCTTCCTGGTTCTTTGAGATCTTCTCACAGTTACCACCGGACTTAAAGATTTTTCCATTCCAGTGGTAATCTCAGAGTTTTCAGAACCATCAACCAACACTTCAGGGCAGTTAGTTTGACTAGAAAGGTCCTCAGTACCCCTGCTAACTGTCTCTTTATGCTCTGCAAATGTCATATTTTCAGATATATCAAAATCTGGAAATTTAGAGTCCACTCTCTCCTCTGGAGTATCTGCAAGCGATTTCCCTCGGGAATGAATCTGATCCACATGTCTACGGACTACTTGCCCATCACCCAACATCACCTTATAAGAAAGTGGGCCAGTCGTAACGTTAGCGCTTCAACAGTTGTTTAAATTAACGTTAGAATTACAGTTATTGCCAATTTCCAATGACCACAAAATACGGTTTGTTTATTTATTATAGATAAATAGCAATTTGTGTAAATGTTCAGTCACATTTCAGTGTGGTTTAGTAAGGTTTAAAATAAAAGTGGTCCCATTAGGCCTAACATGACAGTGGAAGCCAATAGAAAATTATAATTGTAAAATGGACTAACAATATGGGTATAACGTTTCTGTTTAATAGAGCTAAAACTCAACAACAAACATTTATAAATCAACGAATTTTTGTTGTCTAATGGTCATTTGATATGTAATGTAACTGACTTCAATAACCCGGTTTGACCAGCGTGGCGCTGTAACGGAGACAGTTTTCAGCTCTTCTGGGTTCAGTTCAAAAGAAGAAGAGACCTTTACTCTTATGAATAACACACTGGACAACAAAAATGACAGCACTTAATCATAGCGATGTGATAATGGCACGATGTAATCTCTGCAATCGTCACTTCAACCTCAGTACGTTCATTTATAATAAATTTATACAATAGATTTAAAGCAAACTTAATTACAGTATTAATCCTAAAGAATTAAGAGTGAAAAGTTTAGAAGTTATTAAGCTGCTCAAATATAAATGTAAAAATAATATTATTGCATGTGTAAGTAGTTTGGTTTTCAAAGATTAACCTATGTTAGCCCTGTTTTGATCGTTTTAACAGTTAAAAGGAATGTTCACACAAAAATTTATTTGTCATCAATTGCTCTTCCTTCATTTGATTAATTTATTTCTTCTGTTGAACACAAAACTATATATTTTGAAGAAACCTGTAACAATTGACTTATATAGTATTAATTTTGCCTGCTATGTAAATCAGTGGTTACAGGTTTACAGCTTTCTGCAAAATATCACCTTTTGTGTTTAGCTGAGGAAGTCAAAATGGTGGGTCTTTTTTGCTGTCTGAAAAAAAAAAAAACAAACAAAAAAAAACACCCTCATTTAGGGGGTTGGTAGGTCTTTCTAGCAAGCTTTTGAAATGCTGTACGTTTGGGGGATGGTGGGTCTTTCTAGTGAGCATCTGGAACAAGCCAAGGTCCAGTGGGTAGATGGGTGGTCTCTGGAACGGCCGGTGGTGACGGCAACCACGCTCACCGAGGGAGTTGATTAGACCCAGGTCCAAGCCCGCCAAGCAATGCCCGACTGAAGACCACCTTTAAGGGACGTCCCGCGGCTGGAGGTACGTGCCTGTTACCAATTGTCTCTGACCTGCCACCATCCTTTCGGTGAAGACGTGAAATTGTGGACTTAAAGAGCCCATATTATGGGTTTTTGAAAATGCTCTTCCATATAGTGTGTAACACAGCTCTAAGTGAAGTGAAATGTCCAGCTAAGGCTTAAATCTGTAAGTGTAGTGTTTAAAACTGTTGATTCATCTATAAAAGAGTCGACTCATAGTGCTTCAAACGAGTCATCTTGATAACGAGTCATTAGGTGTTTCGTGATGACGTGGCTACGAAACACAAGTAGTTGCGCGCGCAAACCCGGGACATTTGAAACCTGCGGCCCGGCCCACTAACAGAAAAAAAGCCACACACACATGTCGCGGTTGAAATTGAAGACCGGGGGGGTATTCGCGGATATAACTGAGGACGCGGGTGGTGAGGGAGGTGTCGCCGACGCCGCCCTCTCTTTTCTGCCGCCCTAGGTCGCTTCTAGGACGCGCCGGCCCTGTGTGTGTGTGTCTGAAAAGAGCAGGTATACTGTGATGGGCTAGGAGATCTCCTCGCCAGTTCTTGGACTTTTTGCTTAATAAAATAGTTAGTCGTCTGTATTTTCTAGTCCATCATCTGTATTTACATTAACCCACTGGCAGCCAAAATCCACTATGAAGCGTGTATGCACTGTGACTACTTTTATATTGTTGATTAGCAGCTGGCCATTTCACTCTGTCTCGCGCTGAAGCCTGTCAGTGTCGTCGACCTGTCGCAGCAGGCTGTCATCGGTCCAATCAGCGCAGATTAGCTTCACGCTGAGGAGGGGTTTGGGAACAAATGAATTGCTAAACGATTCATATGGGAGTCGCTGGGATATTTAGGTAAAAATAAATGCAGATTACAAGACCATGAAAGTGTTTTTTGACCTTGCATGCATATTAGACTGTTGTTGGAGACCCTTACAACCAAAATATGACCCTATTTCATGTATAATAGGGGCTCTTTAAGTTTTGCCGGCTGTGCAGGTCAACGAACCACATGCTCTGAGGCCAGGCTTTATACCCGATCAGGTGCGTCCGTTTCCCGCGGGCCCTTGGCCGCGCGTCCTTGGCTCTAAGGAAGAGAGAACCAGGGGGTCTTTGGCCAAGCCGTCAGCCCAAGCTGGTGCGTTTGTTTTCTGCGGGCCCTTGGCCGCGTGTCCTGCATGGTTGAGAAAGAACCAAGGGGTCTGTATGTAAACTAGCTGCCCCAGCAAACACGTCCGAACCTCCGCTACTGGAGGAAGGCAAACATGAAACCTACATATTATCTGTTGCTAGAGCTACATGCCGCTGGTGCACCCCAGCCACCTTGTAATATGAGCACTGGTCCTGGTGGTGGAACTGGGAAGGGCTGGTGCACCCAAGCTTGTACTTTTGTTTTTAAAATGGCCATTGTTGATTATTAAAACTGATATTCAGCAAAAGAGGTGTATGTTTCGTATTTTCAATGAGAATGAAAGGAGGCAGTAATGTAATAGGCTTCGTTTTATAAATATGCATGCAGTAAAGTGCAGTTTCATGCACTGCATGAAATCTGGTCGGGTCCCGCGACAATGCACAGGTACAGCCGCAGGAATGCATACAGCCGAGAGGTAAAGAGAGGGGATAAAAAGTCATGCCAGCAGGAGAGAGGAATAGTCATGCCAGCAGATGAAATGGGCCACCGTGAGAGAGAGAGAGAGAGAGAGAGAAATGGAGTACTTTCATTCCCTCAATCGCAGAGAAATAGGGGCTTCTACTGTAATTGTCAATGAAAGATTGTACAGAAATCACACACACACAGTGAAATTGTGCACAGTTGGCGCCAGAAGTGTTGTAAATACCCGTGCTCACCTCCCTCGCGACAGAGCGCATAAGAGCTAAATGACGTCAGTACATAATAACCGGTTATGATTATTACTGAACCGATACTGAATTGTCCGCGCGGTGCACCGAAGAAACAATTATTTTGACACCCCTAGTGTATTATGTTAAGCGCATTTGAGCGTCACATATTATTTGCACATTTATTGAATGGAAATGTTACTGATTCATCCAAATTCGTGTTCAGATGGCGCCTTTATTGCAATGTGCATGCAGTCGATCGCTCCGATTACATTGGGAAAACCGGTGATCGCTGCAAATTGCGCTTTAATGTTTGGCTGGTCAACTGCATGGTATGGAAACCTTATAAATCTGCTAGACATGCAGATGATCCCATCCCATACAGCTGCCACTGCACGGCTCAAAGATACTTTGTAGTGTGCAAATTAACATAATTGCCTAGGAGTCGCCAATGAAAATAAAACAAACACACACAAGAAATGCACGTATGCCAGACATGAAGTTAGCGTGAATCAACGCACATTCTCACGTTATCTCTATGATGATCACGCATGGTCGGATCGATAAGATGTCTGTACAGTCGTACTGTTTCAGACAAAATCACTTCAAAGTGTTTCATATTCAACTCATATCAAACGCGGCGCCGCATTAACTGTTCACCTGACATCCTGTTGCGCGCACCCAAAGTGAACTTCTGCAAACACAGTGATAAAATCACATTCACTGCACGCACAGTTCAATAACAGAAAGCTGATTGGCTATTGAATGTTGGTCTCATTTGTAGTTGTAATACTGCAAATTACATTAGGACAAGTGAAATAAAGAACTACATCACCACGAAAACTAAGCAACAGCAACAAAAAATAATTTAAATTAGCATTAGATGTAGCGTTATACATGAACATCGGAAAAATAAGACCTGTGCAAAAATATTTAAGACCTAGAAAAGCGAATTTAAGACCTTTTTAAGACCTAAAATTTAGGTTTTTAAATTTTAGACTTTTAAGACCCCGTAGAATCCTTGTGTAAGCCGGATGGCACAACAGAGGGCAGGTTTCGAGCCACTTAATTTATGCGCTTTTTGTATATGCACATAAAAAAACGGTTGATGGAAACGCCATGGTGCGCATACATTTTGAAAATGTGTGTGAATGTGTGTGTGAATGGACAAACCAGCAGGCTGAGCACATTGTAAAATATCTAAAGTGTTGTTTCAGTCATTCTTAAACACCTTAACCATTTCAGTATTAGTGTTATTATATTTTATTACTTCCAGAATTGTCAAAAGCATCTGCACTCCGTGTCTTACACCTTCAAACGCCAGCGCGCATCCACTGCATGTCAGGATTACCTTCTGAGGTGCAAGTCTTTTATTAAATAAAGAAAATGCTCACACAGCTTCTCCTACCGCAGCAAATTCAGTTTTTACTTTTGATATTTGTCGCCAGTTAATCAGGAAGTGGCGATTTTGTTCTCTTTGACTTTTGAGTTTTGGGCAAACATTTAAATAGCATGTTTAGATGATAACATAGCTATTCACACTGCATCAGAACAGCTGTCCCCTTTCTTCCCTATGTACCTGTAGGTGAACAGCTCCTCCGGGTGTGGTCATGGGCATTCATCCTCTGCTATTTCTTTGTCATTTCTACATTCTTCAGATTCATTATTGCTGTCTTCTCTATATGTCAATCAATACCTTTATGACTGGTTCAAATAACGTACCAGGCTTTTCATAGGTCTGTTAAGATGAGATTTTTTTTATTAATTGCCGAAGTGAGTGGTTGAAATTTTAATGAAATTACAGTACTCTGAACAAATTGTGATTTTAAAAGTAACAAAGTAAAATACTCAGCTTAATTTGTACTCCATTACAAGTAAAATTACTGTCTTAAAATGATGCTCATGAAAGTACAAATACCCAAAAAATGTACTTAATTACAGTAACGTGAGTAGTTGTAATTCGTTACCTCCACCACTGTCAATCACTCATTCATTTTCTTTCGGCTTAGTCATCAGGGGTTGCCACAGCAGAATGAATTGATAACTTATCCAGCATACAGTATGGCCCAATTCCAATTCTTCCCCTTAACCCTTCCCCTTTCTCTCCTAATTCTCTTTAGCTTGAAGGTGTAGGGCTAAGGGGAAGGGGTAGAGACTTTTCAGGACCACATTCGAAACCAAGGGGTAAGAAAATTTTTAAGCCCTTCCCCTTCACACTCGGTTTTAAGGGCCATGGGGAAGGGAAAGTGGTAGGGGTACAAAAATAGAATTGGGCCTATGGTTTTACACAGCGGATGCTCTTTCAGCTGCACCCCAGTACTGGGAAACATCCATACACACTCATTTACACACATACACTATGGATAATTAAGTTTATTCAATTTACCTATACCACATGTCTTTGGACTGTGGGGGAAACCAGAGCACCCAGAGGAAACCCACGCGAACATGCAAACTCCACACAGAAATAGCACAATCGCCTCACAGCAGAAGATCCATGTTTCAAAGCCTGGCTGGGTCAGTTTTTCTGTGTGGAATTTGCATGCTCTCCCTGTGTTCGCATGGGTTTCCTCTGGGTGCCCCGGTTTCCCCAACAAGTCCAAAAACAAGTGGGATAGGTGAATTGGCTAAGCTAAATTGTTTGTAGTGTGTAAGTGTGAATGAGTGTGTATGGATGTTTCCTTGTGATGGGATGCAGCTGGAAAGGAATCCGCTGTCTAAAACATATGCTGCATAAGTTGGCGGTTCATTCTGCTGTGGCAACCTCTAATTAGTAATGGGACTAAGCCGAAAAGAAAATGAATGAATTTATTAATAATATTTATTAATAAAACATCAGAAAAGACAAGCAATGCTAAAAAAAAGTTCATGGGGATAATAAACTTCTCAGGGAAAATAATCTGAAATCCCAGTTTATTATTTAAGAAAATGAGATTTTGCTAGAAATATGATTTGAAACAAGAACAATCTGTGAAATTTAAAGTTCACTTAGGAAAGTACTGTAACTTAACACCAACTATCATTTTAACTCTCATTTTATTAGCCTAAAAGTATAAAGATTTTTATTTATTTACTGCTTTATGTTTAAATAAAGTAAGATGAATAAAAGATAAAATGGTAACTAAACAATTATCACTGTAGGGCAAACACACACATTTTTAAATGTGCAAAGATGTTCTCTCTCCTGCAGCCAGAACAGGATATATAAAGAACATATTAGTACTGGAAGTATTGTGTCTACTAATTTAGTCAGTCTAAATTATTAATAATAATTTGTATGTAGAATGAAAATAATTAGCATTTAGTGTGAGCACAAAACAGAAGCCACTGATGCCATTTAAAAATGCTTAGTTTTCTTAATGGACTTTGTGTTTTCTCTTGGATTATTTTCTGTCTAAGCATGTGGGATTTGTCAAACACACCCTTATGTGACGAGCACAAACAATGATTAAAACAAACCTAACAAACAGAATGCAACAACCCCCCCAAAAATCTCTACATCACCCAATCAAGTGTAGCATATTTTATTAAGCTTTCCACTTGTGTATTGTAAATGTTGATTTTATAAACTGTGGAAATAACAAAACATTTCTGATTACCTTAATCTTGTTACAGTAGACTAATAATATAAAGAATCGCCATAGTCCATCGATGAATACTCCATCTTGTGACGCTGGATCACATGACAAGATAAAGTTATTGCTAGATCTGATTGGCTGTAAATACTTGTTTCATCATCACCGTCAGCCAATGAGAGACCACCTCTATGTTCAGACAGGCTTTAAAACACACTCGGTTGTAGGCAATCACAGTCAATAATTTGGTTTGCTTGTGAAAGGTAAGAGTAAATCTTTCTTTTTCCCTCCTTCATAGGAGTCAATACTTGCATTATATTAACGTGACATTTAGCTCCACTAATTGTGCTGTGACTTTATTAAATGTTTTGTAAATGTTTTCTTTACATTGCATCAAATTGAGCTTTTTTTACTATTATTATTTATTACTATTATTGTTTTTCCTCTTACAGTCTTCCAGGCAGGATGATGTTTGCTTTGCTCGTCACGCTGTGCATAAGTGCAGTGTTTGCTGCTCCAACTATAGACATGCAGTTAGATGACCACTGGAACTCCTGGAAGAGCCAGCATGGAAAAACCTATTATGAGGTGAGAAGACTAATAATAATTTATAATGATAACAATAATTTCTAGCCATATATCAGCTTAACATAAATGAATGATGCAATGCATGTGTTTATGCTGAACTGGTTCTTTGCAATGTCTGATATATCTACTTTCAACTCCAGGACGTAGAGGTTGGGAGGAGAATGATTTGGGAGGAGAACTTGAGAAAAATTGAGCTACACAACTTTGAGTACTCCATGGGAAACCACACATTTAAACTGGGAATGAATCAATTTGGTGACATGGTGAGCAGTTTAGTACTACCGTCAAGTTATTTATTTCTATATCTATATTGCTTTATACATTCTAAATTGTCAAAAAAATAAATAAACTATCAAAATGCAAGGATTATTCATTAGTGTGAAACCACATCAGAATGATGTTGTTTCTTTATTAAATGATTCAATTACAGTCAACAACATCCTGGATTGGAGATATAAGCTATGCGTGTTTCAATGAATCTTTAGCAAAATGACTTTAATTCCCAATCTGAGGTGCTATTGATACTTTCTAAAGTACTATTTGTAAGGCTGTATTTTAAAACTTTTCACAACATTCCCTTTTAGACAAATGAGGAGTTCAGACAGGCAATGAATGGTTATAAGCATGACCCCAACCGAAAGTCAAAGGGCGCATTGTTCATGGAACCCAGCTTTTTTGCAGCCCCTCAACAGATTGACTGGAGACAGAGGGGCTATGTTACTCCTGTCAAAGACCAGGTGAGTTTAAAGTAACTGAAAACTGCAAATCTTTTATGCTAAATTCGATAGTAGTTGCATATTTTACAATTAATCTATTTACAGTTGAACAGGTAAACCCAGTTTGTGCTAAAATATAAATGGCTTTTAAATTTCAGTATGTGTATCTGTAGCTTTACTGTTTGGTGACTCCTCTGTTTTGTGATTTTTAGAAACAATGTGGATCTTGCTGGTCTTTCAGTTCAACTGGTGCCTTGGAGGGTCAGCTCTTCCGTAAAACTGGAAGGCTGGTTTCTCTGAGTGAGCAAAACTTGGTGGACTGTTCCAGACCACAGGGCAATCAAGGCTGTAATGGAGGCCTCATGGACCAGGCCTTCCTGTATGTTAAAGAGAACAACGGGCTGGATTCTGAGCAGTCCTACCCTTATCTCGCAAGGGTAAGAATCATATTGTGACAGTTTCTGAGCAAAAAAAATAAAAAATTCTTTTGAAGACATGGGGTTGAACTGCTGTATTTGCAGATTGTGAAAAAAAAAAAAAAAGTTTTTTTTAATGTCTTTAAATGAAGATCGCTGATTATTTTGAGACTCCAATGTACCTTTTTTTTTTTTTTTCTTATTTTAACTTTGCGTTTGCAGGATGATCTGCCATGCCGTTATGACCCCCGTTTTAATGTCGCTAAAGACACCGGATTTGTGGACATTCCCAGTGGTAATGAGCTTGCTTTGATGAATGCTGTTGCTGCTGTGGGTCCTGTATCTGTTGCTATTGATGCAGGACATCAATCCATACAGTTCTATCAGTCTGGTAGGTGTCTAACATCCCTCAGTTTTAATTGTATAATTACTAAAATGGTGGTTTATGCATCTATTAAATTATTACTGAACTTTCTTTGCCTTAATTCCTTTCTAATATTCTGAACTTTAGGCATTTATTATGAGCCGACGTGCAGCAGTAGTCAACTTGATCATGGAGTCTTGGTGGTTGGCTATGGTTATCAGGGTGCTGATGTTGCTGGGAATAGATACTGGATTGTGAAGAACAGGTATGATGCCAATAATTTTTAGTTTTGCAGGCACAAGCTTGATTGCATGTTTTCATATTTTATTATTTCTTTCAACCCTTTTTCAGCTGGACTGACAAATGGGGTAACAAAGGCTACATCTACATGGCTAAAGACAAAAACAATCACTGTGGCATTGCTACATCAGCCAGCTATCCCCTAATGTAAAGCCACTGGAGCCTTCTCTGCATTCTGAAACAGACAAGTTTATAGTTTCTCTGTTTTAATGTGTTTTTAAATCTTCTATTTAATCAAATTGTTCTGCTGTTAGGGCTGTGTTGTGTAGTAGTGTTTATGGAAAATCTGTTCTCTTTCTTTTGTTTTATATATTCTTGTTTATCCAAGAATGAAAAAAAATCTGTTCTTCATCTATTTGACCTGCAAATGGATAAATATTAAATTCTGGCATGGAAATCTCAAGTCTGTACTGTATTTATTTGCACGCCCTGTAGGAAATCCCATAATAATAATAAAAAAAAAAAGTTTTTAAAATTGTTTCTTACAGTAGGTCTGTGTTGAACTTAATTGTGCAGATTAAGACTAAGCTATTCTGATTATGCAATAAAATTCTGTATAACCGGACACAAAAATATTTGATATGCATTAATGGCAAATGTTTAATGCTAATTAAGTGTAATTTGTAGGTTAACCCATGCAGTTTATCTGAAAATGTTTTCTATAAAGAAAGGCTGGATGAGATTAAATTATTAAGCATTTGTTTTTCTTGAAGTAGAGCTGTTTACCCTCTTCATATTTGGTTAGAGGACATAATTGTTGAGACCTTTACTGTGTGTACTGTAGTTTCAAATGGGGATATAAAGAGATTTTAGTTGCCCTTGAAGTCTAAGTCAATGAAAAATTCAGCCTGTAGTTTATTACATTTCAGTATTTCCTCTAGGATTTTTTCCTGCTGTGGCGGCAGACTCTGTTGGGAATTTCACACAGACCTACCAACTACATGTGGCATTATTTCATTGACAAATGTCGTGAGCGCAGTATTAAGTCGAGATCACATTTATGTAATAACCTACGAGCATGTCAATCTCTGTGTTAAAGCGTCGATTTCCTCTGCTCGTGCACAAAACTTCTTGCGCACCCACAAATATACGCTGCTTAAGTGCAGATTTTCTTGCGCACCCTCAAATAAACGCTGCTGAACTGCGATTTAGTGCGTTTATGTAATGAGTATGTCTCCAACATTTCTTAGATTTGCTAGGAATATTTATGAATGTCTCTAACAGACCTACAGAGCGGCATTAATGCATCTTGAAGTAAAATGAAACGGCTATAGATAAGATAAAGTGATTGTATGCAGAACCACAGACCTTTATCTATAAATAAAATATAATTATGGAAACTGTTCATCATAACTGAAAGCTACGTCGTGTTTGCTGGCCTCACACACCTGTCTGTCTGTCAGTCAGTCAGTCTGTCAGCACGTCACCTTAAAGGGTTAAACAAAGAACGCACAGCACTACTGTTACAGAAGTTTGCGCTTTTATAATTTACTTACCTTTTAATACATTTTCGGTGCGATTATAACCTGCTTTTTTAAAAAAAAAACAACCAAATATTTTGAATGAGAAGCTGTAATGTAGCCATGGCGGGTTGAATTTTGGTGTGGCGCCCCGCCATGGACGAATGAATGTAGCGGAAACCATGCATTTTACAGGCTAATTCCTTTAAAACCATTTATAATATAGGGTATAATATGTTGAGCATTAATAGATGTGTAGTTATTTTCAGATAAACGCAGCTTAGTTAAAGGTAGATTTTGACCTGTAGTTCCAGGCAGATTTAGACCAGATTAACATTCTATCACTACACATTCTATAATTGTACCAGCTATTGGCCAAATCACCACCTCTGTTGTGCTTTTATTTTCTAATAACTTAAACAGCACGTCATCTAATTATTATTCTATTAAGGCCCAATCCCAATTTTACCCCTTAGCCCTTCCCCTTACCCCTCGTTTTGTGTCATTCCATGAAGGCTTAGGGGTGTCCCAAGGAAAGTGGTGAATAGCAACTTCGAATGAAAATTTTTCAGGACCATACTTGAAACCAAGGGGTAAGAAAATTTCCCGGAATACACCAGCCACAACAGCAGTATCGCAGCACTGTTCTGACTGCACTGTTCTTGTCGGTCAGACATATTTGTGTTATTTATGTTAAGGTCTGTGCCAGTTCTGGATGCATATGGACAATAGATGTTTATTTTTTAAATCTACTTTGTGTACCATTTACCATTTTTACCTAATCACTTTTTTTTCTTAGCCTCTGCCTGTAACTATATATTTTTATGTTTAACATTAATATGCACACACTCCACAGTAATGCATAGAAATTTGCCTCAAGAGAGACAGGGCAGGGTTAAATTAGTTAGTTGGAATGTAAAAGGGATGAATAATAATGTAAAAAGTGTAAAGGTTTTTTCCAAACTGACGACGCTAAAGGCTAACATATGTTTTCTGCAGGAAACTCACCTTAAGAACTCTTGCCATAAAAGTCTGAAGAGATCTTGGGTAGGGCAGGTGTTCCATTCGGGATTCAACTGCAAAGCTAGAGGCACAGCTATCTTATAAGAATACTCCATTTAACCCTTCTGAAGTTGTCCCTGACCCCAACGGTAGATATGTGATCGTGTCAGGCACTCTTTATGATAGTCAAGTGGTATTAGTTAGTGTTTACATGCCCAACTGGGATAACCCAGACTTTTTTTACCAAACTTTTTTCTAAATTCCCAGACTTAAATTCTTACCAATATTTCTTAGGAGGTGATTTAAACTGCATCCTAAATACTATTTTAGACAGATCATACCCTAAACCAGCTACTCTATCTCAGTCTTCTAAAATCATGAACTCCATGGAAGGATACAGAATGGTTGATATTTGGCGGTTTTTAAATCCCTCCTCTAGAACCTTTTCTTTCTTTTCCGCTGTTCACCATACTTACTCACATATTGATTATTTTATCACTGACAACAAACTTATTCCCCGAGTAAAATTCTCTCTTTATGACAGTATAACCATCTCTGACCATGCTCCAGTAATTCTAGAATTGACTCTCTCTGGATATGGAAGAGGCTCTCATATTTGGAGTATGAATGTCTTACTTCTTTCAGATGGTTATTTTGTTGATTTAGTTTCTGAAAAAAATCCTTTTTTTGAGACAAATGTTACAGAAGAAGGCGACGCAGTGGTGCAGTAGGTAGTGCTGTCACCTCACAGCAAGAAGGCTGCTGGGTTGCTGGTTCGAGCCTCTGCTTAGTTGGCGTTTCTGTGTGGAGTTTGCATGTTCTCCCTGCGTTCGTGTGGGTTTCCTCCGGGTGCTCCGGTTTCCCCCACAGTCCAAAGGCATGCGGTACAGGTGAATTGGGTAGGCTAAATTGTCCGTAGTGTATGTGTGAATGAGTTTGTGTGGATGTTTCCCAGAGATAGGTTGCGGCTGGAAGGGCATCCGCTGCATAAAAACGTGCTGGATAAGTTGGCGTTTCATTCTGCTGTGGCGACCCCGGATTAATAAAGGGACTAAGCCGAAAAGCAAATGAATTAATTTTACAGAAGGAATGTCTGCTTCTATTCTTTGGCAAACCCTCAAAGTTTATTTGCGTGGAGAAATAATTTTTTGTTCTGCTTATATAAAAAAAAAAATTCACTGCAAAAACCTGAGCGATCTTTCTGGACCAATAGGCAAAATAGATCAGAAATATGCAGAACGTCCAACCTCATCCCTATATAATGAAAAGGCTCTCTTACAATCTGAATATAATCTTCTTTCCTCTAACCAAGCGGAGGAAGTTCCACTCAAGGTCTCCGTGACGTCTGACCTAGTTTGGTGGCTCCTGAAAAAGTTACACAGAGACAGGCAAATGGACTGAACATTCTTACATAAAACAGTGTGTTAACTTATTCATTAGTTAAAATCATTTCAAAGTTAAATGCTCATTTAAATAATCAAATAATCATATTTAATAAAGATAATGAGAAACAGGATGATGTGAAAAGGATAAATGTTGATCCATGATGAGACGGATTGGAAGGCCGAAATCCGAATCCTTCATTCCCCTTTGGCATCTGTGAAAATAAATGGTATTAATTCAGAATATTTTTCACTTTATCGTGGGACAAGACAGGATTGTTCCCTGTCCCCACTTTTATTCGCTATAGCTATAGAACCCCTT
This sequence comes from Danio aesculapii, assembly GCF_903798145.1. Classification (NCBI taxonomy): domain Eukaryota; kingdom Metazoa; phylum Chordata; class Actinopteri; order Cypriniformes; family Danionidae; genus Danio; species Danio aesculapii. The sequence goes on from NC_079446.1 coordinate 18,366,541, forward strand.
GCAATAGCTTTTCGTTCCAACCACAACATAACTGGTAATTTTAGAGCAAATAAAGAGCAAAAAATCTCTCTCTATGCCGATGATGTTGTTCTGTATATCGCAAACCCAGAAACCAGTTTCCCCTATATTTTGGACATTTTGAAACAGTTCAGTAGCATCTCAGGCTATAAATTAAATTTAAATTAGAGCGAGCTCTTCCCAATTAATTCAGCTGCAAGGGCTCTTCCATTATTAGCGTTCCCATTTTAGCTAGCCTCACATCAGTTTCGTTACTTTCGTTACTAAACAGTAACAAGGAAATATATAGATCTTTTCAAGCATAATTTTATTCTAATTCTGGATCAAACGAAGCAAGATCTAGCTAGGTGGACGACTCTTCCATTATCGCTTGTAGGCAGAATTAATACCATAAAAATTAACATTTTGCCTAAATTTCTTTTCTTATTTCAAAACATTCCAGTGATTATACCCAAATCTTTTTTTAAGACTTTAGATCGAATATTTTAGGAATTTATTCGGAATGGAGGCCCAGCAAGGATTCAGAAATTATTTCTCCAGCAACCCAAAAGATTAGGTGGATTTGCTTTTTCCAATATCTTACTTTATTACTGGGCAGCAAACATTTATAGCATCTTATATTGGAGCCAGTCCCACTACGGTCTTTGCCAGTAGGTTCCAGCATGGGTTGTAATGGAATGTGACTCTTGTAGCAGAGTTTCTTTACATTTCTTGTTATGCTCATCATTGTCTATTAAATATTCTTGTTTTTTTTTTCTAACCCTGTAGTCTTACATAGTCTAAGAATTTGGAAACAATTTAGAAAACATTTAGGTTTTCAGGCAATGTTGTGTTTGTCTCCTACATATAAAAATCCTTCTTTTTTGCCTTCTATGTCAGATGGAGCATTTGCATTATGGTTTAGAAGAGGTATTGTAAATATTAATGATCTCTTTCACGAGAACACTTTTGTAACCTTTCCATATCTTTTAGAAAAAGTCAAGCTCCCAAAAACTCACTTCTTTAGGTATTTGCAGACTCGTGAATTTATAAGAAATACATTTTCTCACTTCCCCATACACCTCTTGTTATGTGCTACATGTTTCCAGCCAACCTGTATATGTGTCTCCTCATGATACGCTATAATTTCTTAAATGTCCCCCAGAACACAATCAAAATGAAAGCATGTGACGGCAATCCTAACTGATACTCCTGAGAAGCAGAAAATTAAAAAAGCTTATAAAGAAAGACAAAAAACTAGCAAGGAAAAGCAAAAGAATAGCAACCCAACAGTAAAACATAGTTAGCAGCTCTGAGAAAAGTCTTAGTTGATAATGTGTCTGACTATGGGTGCTCTGAGGATGAGAGTAGTGATCCAAGAAACACAGATCTGTCTGTGGGAGACTTTGTCATAGTTAACTTTGCAACCGAAAACACAAGCATTCTTTACATTGGCATGGTTAAGAAAGTTGTGGATGACGAGATATGCACGTCATGATTTTGCCAAGTGTAAAGTGATCCTGGATTAACATCTATGTTGATGCTGGAACATCATTTGTGAACATCGAATGTAATCCATACCTAATCCCTACCTCTAACCCCAACCATAACTGTAAATTACTGCCAAAATCAGAGGGGAGTAATAGTTGATAACAATCATGTAGAAGTGCAACCTAACCGTAAGCCTAAACTTCACATAAATGATAAACGTATCCCTTATTTCTGATTGGCTGATTGAAATGATGTTCAAGACATTTGGGTGAAATTAGGTTGGCGAGGAGGTATGTGCACAATTTCAAAGAAGAATCCAGGGAAACACAAAAGAGTCGGAGTTGTAGAGTATGACAGTAGGCTGATGTTCTAATCCAGGTAGGTCTAGTCTTGTGTTCCGAGTCCCAAGCTGTTTTATCTGGTTCTGATTGTCCTTTTCTCTGACCCCCAGACACTATAGCTGGCTCTAAGGGTAGTGTGTTCTGATCCCCAGATTGTGGTCTAATTTAACTGGTTCTATCTGTCATTAAAATGTAAATTCAAATAGTTTGAATTAGATTGCTGTATTTGGTTTTGTACAGAGTATTTAGAAGGTTTAGAAAAACAAATGTGCTTAATTGACCAATCCCCAATTCATAATTGACTAGTTCTGAAATGTGTGGTTGTCAAACTAGCTGTCAGGATACAAACGTTTACAACATGTGTTGTTATGGTAGTTTTAAAGTGGAAAAGTAAGAGGATCAGTTTACCCCTGGCTGGTTCACTTCACCCCTTTGATTTTTCTGGTCTGTCTCAGTTTACCCCAAAGCTGGGGTAAATTAATACACAAAACAACTTTTTTTAAAACAATCATATTTTCACTGGCTTTTATCCTGAATACAGCCTGATGAATTCAACTGCTAGAAAACAGTCTGAATTAGTGATGGGTCATTCTTGAATGATTCGTTTATTTTGAATAAATCTTCAATATGACTCGGGAACTACGAGTCCTCTCATTTCAAGTCTTTTAAGTCGTTCATCGCAGAAAAGCAGAAGCCAATAGCTGCGTCCCAAATCTCCTAATGCACTATTCTACGACATTTTGTAGTATAAATTGTGTAAGAAATATGTTCACACTGAAAACTCTAAAAATAATAAGTGCACTTTAATTACCCGCATGATGCACTCATTCAGCCGATAAAATGAAGTGTGTAATGATGGTCACTTCACGCACTCAACGACCGCAGCTTTGCTCACGTAGCGGAAGGGGCGGAGCTATCGGGCGTACGTGTTAGATAACTTTATTTATTTTGGATGGTGAAAGCAAAATTTTCCTACGAGAGTGATTATAGCACCTCCCAATGGTGAACGCGGTTCTACTCATGGCAAGTATTATTTGACAGTTAGGTCATTTATTTCACTGATTTGGCAACCATCAAACGTCATCAGGAAAACGGTTAGAATTTCCGCTTAATAAAAAAACATTAGTGCTCCATTTGGGATGACACTACATACATATACTATGCTGTTGAGTGTGTAAGTGCATAAGTACATAGTGCATAAGTGCATAGTGTATAGTATGCCATTTAAGACGCAGCTAATTATTTGCGTTTAGAGCCAGAAAGAGATTCGAATTGTTCGCCTCTCGAGTCCGCTATCGGGTTTGAGTCATTCGTTTCTCACGGGCCAATCATATGCATTTAGAGCCGGAAAGAGATTTGATGCGTTCACCTCTCGAGTCCTCGAGTTTGAGTCATTCTATCACGTGATGAACGAACGACTCAAGAACCAGAAGACTCGAAAGGTGAACTAATCATCATAGCTCCTATCGGCTCAAACTGTGTACATTGCTTAAGATTATATGTGACTGTCAGTGTAACGTGAACGAACCACTGACACTTGAAGACATGAAGAGGTGAGCTGAGCAAAGAGATAAAAATACCTTCATAGACAAAAGAGCAGGTAAACATTGAATTATTTTCTCCTTTTTTGTCGTGTAATCAAACTTTTGGGCTCGTTGTAGATGTGTTTTGAAGCAATTCGTAACATTTTAATAATATTTTGGCAAATAGAACCAAATGAACGAAATGACTCGAAAAAAGATTCATTCATCTCGATGAATGAGACTCAAAGATTCGAGTCAGTAAAATGATCCGAACTTCCCATCACTAGTCTGAATTAATGAGAAATGTGTAAATTTTACTAATATATAATTTCAGCTTGCTTACAGGGGAGAAAATGTAAAAAATGTCTCACTTTACCCCACTCTCCCCTACAGTTACGATCTTATTGCCGCATTAGATCATTTTGATAACATAATATATGCCTTCAGTGATTTCCTGAAGATAAATACAAAAAAATAACACAACTGGAACAACTACAGCAGTCGCGATCGTCTGATCTCATATGAAGCAGGAGATTGCAATGACATATGATGAAGTGTGCAGGTGCTGTAGTGCTGTCCCAATAGACTATATGCACGCATTACTTCTGCGTTTGTCTAAGGCTGCGCTCCAACTTCCGGCCCGGGTGATTTTAAGTGGAGGTAAACAGTATTATGAAAGAGTCGTCAATATTTACTCGCTGTTTGCAGGAATTATGGTTAACGATGTGCAAATGATTAACCGGATGTGTACTACAACACCACAGAGCAAACTTGAGAAAGGTTTCAAGTTTTATGCATCTTCGTACCTGTGCAATTATGAAGGTAAGTTCAGCTAGCCTGTAGGCTAATGTTAATACTCTTACAATCCATCTATCTGCAGCTTTATCTCGTTAGTAAAAAAATGTCATATGTGTAACTTACGTAATTCTGTATCAAAGTGTCAGGTAAAAACGGGGCAGGAATAAGATCTCAGTGAGAGCTCATTACTACCGAAATCTATGAAGAAATCGGAGTCTCCTCACCAGCTGAGAGTAGGATAGCATAAATGATAGTGGTAAAGTTGGTTTCATATTCGCACATTTGTTCATTTAGAAGTCCCTATATTGTTTACCATGTTACTTTAAATATTCGATTATATAAGATAAGATAATATAATAATATAAGATATTATATTATTAAGGAGAATGTCTGAATATCAGAATATAAAACATCCTGGTTACGTATGTAACCCACGTTCCCCAAATAAGGAACGGAGACGTGTGTCTGTATAAACAGACTTTGGGAGTGCTTTAGATGACCAATTACTTCTGAAGATAAGAAAACGGGCCAATGAAATGCCAATTGAATTGGCGGAGCTTAGCTCCACAGCTGAAACTGATGAGCCAATTAGGGCTATATCAGTCGGCTGCTGGAGCCAGCTCATCAGAATTTGCCTGCTGAAGAGCCGATCGCTCAGCTCCCAGCTGGAGACTCAGGTGCTGTGGCAGTGGAGACACACGTCTCCGTTCCCTATTCGGGGAACGTGGGTTACGTACGTAACCAGGACGTTCCCCTTCATAAGGGAACTTCTACGTGTGTCTGTATAAACAGACTTTGGGAGACTGTATGGAAAACGCCACAGCAGCTAAGCCCGTAGCACTCCTGATGTGTAGTTTGCCAAGCCAAAGCGTAAGCGCACTGACATCACCAAGAGCGCAACCTTCCAATGTCCCCTAGGCCCAACATATTACCATTACATGGGAATAAAAGTTTTAAATTGGGGGTCGTAAGTGTGCTTTTACCTAGCTAATATAGACTAAGGATTTTGGAAATACGACAGTACGTTGGGAAAGCGTGCCAATCCCCAAAGGGGGAGGACGCAGCGGAGACCACCTGCTACCCTAAAAGGGGAGACCTGATGGTAAGGAGACATATGGACTAGCATTAATGAGTGGGAGTGCTACATATGATAAGCTGGTTAGCGATTTAGGGAAGACACCATGGTAATAATGCATATGGCATCACCAAATGGGGATGCACATAGCTGGCACCGATCCTCAATATGCGTGTAGACCAAATGGGCATACCAACCGCACACTGAGCCATGCACTCGACTCCTCCGCTGAGTCGATGCTGGGGGCCTCGGAGGAATTCTCTAGGGTTCGCCTGGGATGGGGAACTTACTAGTAGAGTAGGAAAAGCGCACGCATCTCCGGGTTAGGGAGCCTGGCGCAGCAAGCGTTTGTGACACCGAGCTTAATTCCCCCCGGATTGTTTGGGGTTACCCAATAACCGGGAGGAAACTGGCTCCACTCGAAGGTTATAGAACCTCGCAAATGTGTTGGGTGTCGCCCAACCCGCAGCTCTGCAGATATCTGTGAGAGAAGCGCCGCGTGCTAACGCCCATGAGGAAGCGACACCTCTAGTAGATTGCATTAATAAGCAAGGGCGATGGCATCAACTAACCAGTGGGCCAACCTGTTTTGACACGGCACTTCCCTTCTGCCGACCACCATAACAGATAAAGAGCTGTTCACATGATCTTACATTTTGCGTTCGTTTGACGTAAAGGCGCAAAGCGCGAACGGGACAAAGCAGTGAGTGGGCTGGGCATGCCTCCTCTGCAGGCAGCGCTTGCAGGTTCACCACCTGATCTTTAAATGGGGTGGTAGGAACCTTGGGCACATAACCAGGTCAGGGTCTCAGGACAACGTGAGAGTAACCCAGCCCGAATTCAAGGCACGATTCGCTGACCGAAAATGCCTCCAGATCCCCAACTCTCTTGAATGACGCCAATGCGATCAGCAGAGCTGTCTTAAATGACAGAATTCTAAGAGATACCGAATCGAGTGGCTCGAACGGATCTCTCTGCAGACCCGCCAGGACTATAGAGAGATCCCAAGAGGGCATGAGAGGGGGGCGGGATGGATTTAATCGCTGTGTGCCTCTGAGGAATCGGATGATTAGATCATGCTTCCCGAGCATGTTGCCATCCACCATGTCATGATGAGCGGAGATGCAGCCACGTAAACCTTCAGTGTGGAGAGTGACAGCCTACGTTCCAGCTTATCCTAAAGGAAGGATAACATAATGCTAATCTGGCAAGTTCGGGGGTCTTCTCGGCGAGAAGCGCACCACTCAGAGAATAGACTCCACTTCAGGGTGTAGGCATGCCTCGTAGAGGGTGCTCTAGCCTGAGTGATGGTGTTAAGTACCACAGGCGGTAAGTCACCTAAGTCCTCCGCGCTCCGTCTATGGACCACACGTGGAGGTTCCAGAGATCTGGGCGTGGGTGCCAGATGGTGCCCCGTCCCTGAGAGAGGAGGTCCTCCTTTAGGGGAATGCGCCAAGGAGGGGCCGCCGCGAGGAGTGTGAGCTCAGAAACCCAGGTCCGGTTGGGCCAGAGGGGCGCAACAAACAAGACCTGCTCCTCGTCCTCCCTGACTTTGCACAAAGTTTGTGCGATTAGGCTCACTGGGGGAAACGCATATTTGCGCGTGCCCAATGGCCAGCTGTGAGCCAGTGCATCCATGCTGAGGGAGGCCTCGGTTTGGGAATAAAACAGCTGGCAATGTGTGTTCTCGGTGGAAGCAAACAGATCAATCTAGGCTTCCCCAAAGCGTGCCCATATCAGCTGTCCGAATCGGGGTGGAGTCTCCACTCTCCTCGGGACACTAGCTGCCGTGAGAGCACATCGGCTGCACAATGGAGCTCGCCCAGGTCTCGGAGAGGCGCGCAACCATGGTGACTGAATCCAACTCCAGTCCGAGATAAGAGATCCTCTGCACAGGGCAAAGTTTGCTCTTCTCTTGGTTGACCTGAAACCCCAACTGGTCGAGGTGCCGAAGCACTTTGTCTCTGTGCATCATCAACTGATCGCAAGAAGAGGCTAGAATGAGCCAGTCGCCGAGATAGTTGTGTATGCGGATACCTGCGTAAACCCACGGAGACAGAGAGAGCCCGAAGGGGAGGACTTTGTACTGCCACGCTCGTCCTTTGAACACAAACCGGAGAAAGCGGCGGTGGCATGGAAAAATAAAGACATGAAAATACCCGTCCTTCAGGTTTATGGCTGCAAACCAATCTTGTGGACGTTCGTTCTGAAGCAAGCGTTTCTGTGTGAGCATTCTGAAAGGCATTTTGTGTAAATGACAGTTCAGTCTGCGCAGATCTAGGATTGGTCTTAACCCCCCGCTCTTTTTGGGCACAAAGAAATATGGGCCGGAGGCCGGCAGTGATGAGTTTAAAGTCGTTGTTTTGGACTGATGTGATGATCCTTGGCCCCCCACCGAGGAAAGAGCAGGTCCCCTCTTCTCTGGATGGCCCGTTTTAGGGACGCTTCGCGGTCCGTTTACTGGACTTAGTGGCGTCCTGGGGCGGGGGCGTCACAGTCCCGCGGGAGGCTCGGCATTGAGCTTGGCCGGTGGAGCGGGCAGCGGAAGCGGAGCAGATGTTGAAGCCGCCGGTGGACGCCCTCGCCTTGGACTGCTCTTTCACCACGGAGAATTCCTGGGTGAATTCCCCAACGGTGTCGCCGAACAGTCCAGCCTGGGATATGGGAGCATTAAGAAAGCGAGCTTTGTCAATGTCTCTCATATCTGCCAAGCTCAGCCAGAGGTGGCGTTCCTGGACCACTAATGTGGCCATCGTCTTCCCCAGGGCACGAGCAGCCGATTTGGTGGTAATGAGAGCATAATCGGTTGCCGTGCGGAGCTCATGCAGCAAGCCCGGGGGAGAACCGCCCTCCTGCATCTCGGCCAGCTTCTCGGCTTGGTAGCGTTGATAGGTGGCCATAGCGTGCAGAGCGGAGGCGGCCTGGCCCGCAGCAGTGCTCTGGCCATGAGAGACTCAGATAACCTGCACGCTTTGGAAGGGAGTTTGGGTGGACCTCTCCAAGTGGAGTGGCTCTGTGGACAGAGATTGACCGCGATAGAACGCTCCACCTGGGGAATCGCCTCATAACCCCTGGCCGCTCTGTCATCGAGGGAGGTGAGAGCGGGAGTGCACAAGGACTGGGCAGAAAAAGGTGCCCACCATGCCTGCGTGAGCTCTCTGTGTACCTCCGGGAAGAAGGGGATGGGGGGTCTAGAAGGCTTCGCCTTCTTCTTCACGCCCATGTAACATCCATCTAAGCGATCAGGCCGCGGTTCTGGGGGACAAGCCATCTCCAGTCCCACGGCCGAAGCAGCCCGGGATAACACGACTAACATGTCCGACTCCAGATCCGAAACCTCACTGACAACCCCGGAGGGTGGCAGGGGGTCCGGATCTTCATTGGAGCATGTCAACCCGCCCTCCGATGCAGGGATGGACATCACGTCCCCGGTGTCATCTAATGAAAGCACGGCCAACCCGGAGGATGGACCAGTGCTCGCATTTGAAGCAGAAACAGTGCGCACCGATGAGGAGCGAGGGGTCCGCGGGCCCGAAGGCAATGGATTAGCCCCCACTGTAACCCTCAGGCCTGCCCGAGTGCTAACTGCCTGGCGGGGAGCAGCAGAGGTGACTTGCCCTAATAAAAGAGCTCGCCACGACCTCAGTTGCGCGACAGTCAAGCCATCGCAATGCGGGCAAGAACTGTCCGCGAGCACCTCATCAACATGTTGGACCCCCAAGCATGTGATGCAGTACTCGTGCCTGTCATCCGGGGCGAGGAAACCACCGCATCCAGAAACGCACGGTCGAAACGACATCTTTAAAAAGACGTGCTGCACGACCGTGTGCTCTCTTAGGGAATTCTACTCTTTCAGAAAACTGCTCTTTCAGGTCACCAGCGAAACGCCAAGGGGATGGGAAACCCAGCTCGACTGCAGCTAGAACGTCTTCCCCCGCACTGGTGAGGATAATGCTTTCTTCAATATTGGAAGTCAGCTCAGCAGAAGGGTTCTTCAGTCTCAGATTGGGTCTGAAGCAACAATTCTGATGAGCTGGCTCCAGCAGCCGACTGATATAGCCCTAATTTGCTCATCTGCTTCAGCTGTGGAGCTAAGCTCCGCCAATTCAATTAACATTTCATTGGCCCGTTTTGCTTATCTTCAGAGGTGATTGGTCGTCTAAAGCACTCCCGAAGTCTGTTTATACAGACACACGTAGAAGTTCCCTTATGAAGGGGAACCAACATTACCTCTATGCGTAAATGTGAAGTTCTGTCCCGTTCATATTTTTACTGTTCTAAAGTCACCACCACTGTTCAGTTCAGATAATCACAGAAACACAGATGTTATCTTAGCCTGTAAGCATGATTATTGAGCAATAATATATTAGCACTGTGTTATTGCTGAGAATTCTTGCTGAAACGGTGGCAATACAGATGCAGTGTAACAGTGTAGATGACATGCTTTCTATTTAGTCTATAACATTGTAATTAAATAGGAGGGTGACTTAAAACAATATCGTGTTATTAGGTAATTTCACATCAACAATTTGTCTATTGCAATATTTTATTAGTTTTTTACGTTAATGAACAAATGCTTATTCATTGTGCTTGTTAACTCACAAAGTAATAGCTAATGTTAACAAGCATGACTTTGGATTTTTATTCATTAGTAAATTAGTTTAAATATGATTAAGTGCTGTACAAGTTTTGTTTATTATTAGTTCATGTGAGCAAATACATTAACTAATGAAACCTTATTTTAAAGTGTGACTAAGGGGTGTTTTTTTTATTATTTAAAATAATGATTTACAGTGTAGTTTAACCTGATGATAATGGTGCAGATGCAGAACGCATTTCAAAAGAAGATAGTTTGAAGAAAGCTGAAAACCTGTAACCATCGACTTCCATAGTAGGAAAAAGAACTATTATGAATATCACTGGTTGCAAATTTCCAGATTTCTTCAAAATATCTTTTTCTGTGTGTTTTAAACAGCAGAACAAAACTCAAACAGGTTTGGAACAAGTGAAGGATGAGTAAATAGAATTTTCAGTTTTTGGTGAACTGCCTTTAATGACTCTCTTTAAAAACCCATTAATATTCTTGTTTCTGTTTTCTAGGTAACATTATGAGATTCAGAGCTAGAAAATTTTGTGTAACTCCATCCTGGAGCGGACATCCATCAGAAAGTCCATGTCATCATCTGCTAGTTGTTGACTCCTGCTCTTGTGTGGCTAAGAGTGGGATATGCAAACATTTGGTTGCCTTGCTTTTCCAGACAGCTCATTATTCTGAAATGTGTAATGTCTTTTGTCCCTCCTGCACCTAAATGGAACAGAAGTTGCATAAAACATGAACAATAGTTTGGAATGGATCGATTGCGTGTTAAGTTCCATGAAACAGAGGGGTGATTTATTTATTTATTTAATACGTATCAGCCCAAGTACCTCTCTATGAACAAGTAACAGAAGAAGCACCTTGCTGAGAAAACAACTGATTCAATGTTATTATTTCTGTTCATCTGAATACAATATTTTTTCAAAATGTTACATTTTTTGACAATTTATTTTTTAAATTACATACAGTGAATAACATTTAATATGTACAGTGAATAAAATAAAGGTCTTTATTCTGAATTTAAAAAAATAGAAAGTAGCTTAGGAAATATTTATGTATATTATTGTTCATTTTTTTTCACTTTAAAGGCAATGAAAATAAACTATTATTTGCCATAAAAGCTCCTTTCTTTAAATGTCTGCATCTGGTTGGCACTTGAGCCTCTATCAGGTTGCTAGACTGGAAGTGTCTGCTATACTCTTGTCTTTTCTGTTTCTGTAAAATTCTCATGTTTAATCTTAACAACTCACCTCTTCTGCACGACTTTGTCTTCTGGAAAGATGTGAAAACTAAGGTTTTTCTGATGCTGTACGTTGCTGAATATGGCAGTGGTAGCTAGAAAACTGTTGTCATGTCTTTGAAAGGACACTTTTAAACGTTTAGATGTCGTATTTATGTAGGTCACATGAACATGTATAAGTGGGCTATGATGGCATAAAACATTAAGACAACTAGTTGTTTTGATCAGTAGTGCTCCTGTTGTAGCACTGTACTGTACGATCAGCGGAAGTTGGCCCGGGGTCTTACATTTTACCGGAAATGCGTCACGCGCCGCCATGCATATACCCCATTCTTAGGGGTAAATTTTAAAGCCCTTCCCCTTCAGCTAAGGGGTAGGGGTACAAAAATAGAATTGGGATTGGGCCTAACTTTCAGCACCTAAAGGGATTTACTCATAGATGACAATAATTAAATTAAAAATATATATATTTTGTAAAATTAGTGGATAAATGCTGATTTTTGCTTATGATTTTTTGTAAAAATTCAATGCTTAAGCGAGTGCATGCACAGACCTGCTGTGGGGCAGGGGCAGAGGGTCCAAAAAGGTCACTTATATACATTTTTAATACCAGTTATTTTTTTATGCAATAATTTAATTAATTTATTATCTGTCCTAAAAACACATTTGGTTATTTTTATTTTCCCCACTTTTTTATCAGCATGTTTTTTTAGTAATTTTTGCCCTACTGAAAAATCCAGCTTAAACCAGCCTAGGCTGGTTGGCTGGTTTTAGCTGGTTGACCAGCCTGGTTTTAGAGGGGTTTTGGCCATTTCCAGCCTGGTCTTAGCTGGTCAGGCTGGAAAATGACCAGCTAAAACCAGCTTGGGTTAAGCTGGACATAGCTGGTTTGGCTGGGCTCCCAGCCTGGCTAGGCTGGTCAAGCTGGTTTTAGCTTGTCATCTCCCAGCCTGACCAGCAAAGACCAGGCTGGAAATAGCTGGAAACCAGCCTGGAAATGGCCAAACCCCCTCTAAAACCAGGCTGGTCGACCAGTTAAAACCAGCCAACCAGCCTAGTCTGGTTTAAGTTGTTTTTTTCAGTAGGGCTGGAGGAGTTGATGAACTTACAGAGCTGGGTGCATCAACACTGATAATCCTGAGAAGGGCCTGCCTTGCTATGGGCATTAACAATTAAGCTCAAATACCTGTGGAGATAGACAAAGGCCGGGAGTCTGATACAATTATTAAAAACATTTATTGACATTGGTGCCAATAGCCTAGTGGTTAGTGCATTGACACATACTGTAGCACTGAGGTGCTTGTGGCGACTGATTTCGACTCCCAGCTCGAGGTCCTTTGTTGATGCTTCCCCTATCTCTGCTCCCCACACTTTCCTGTATGTACATCTCCACTGTCCTATTAATAAAGGTGAAAACCCCTGAAACACAATTATATATATATATATATATATATATATATATATATATATATATATATATATATATATATATAAACATTTACTGAAGAAAACAGTTTGCAGTTTCATTATTAAGCCAGCATCAAGACACATACAGAATGCGTAGGCTTCTCTGCTCAAACAATTGTAGGAATGGGTTTTAAAACCACAGCGGTTCGAACTGTAGTTCTGACGAATGACTAAAAAGTTATCAGTATATAAGGGCAGTATTAATAGCTATAAATGTGGGAGAGCGTTGATATTATGTGATTGTATTATATTGCAATATGGAACAATTGAGTTGATGTTAAATCAAAAGTAATTCACAAATACTTGAAAATTAAAGGATTTAATGACAATAATTCTCTATGGTTACAACTGAATTAATTACAAAACAACTGTATAAAATGATAAAATATGGAATGATAAAATATATGATATAAATTGTACCCAGCTTAAATGTAAAATTAAAGTTACCAGAGGTAGAAGGAGAGACAGGGGGAGGGAGAGAGAGACAAAGAGAGCAGGCCCAGAAGTTAGCCTGATTGCAGTAGAGTCAGAAAAGATAGACTCCACAGGAGGAGAGGAGCAGAGGAGGAAAGCAGACCAGGAAAACACAGGCCAGGTAAAGAGAAGAGCCAGAGCAGCGTTTCACCAACTATTTTGTATCTTTCTTGACCATGTGACTTAAGCCCAAATACTGAGACATTCAAACTGACCAATCAACATGTGACCAAATCGTAAAACCCCCTAAAGTCCACATACCAGGCCCTGATCTTATCAGTATCTGCCTTTGGAGTCAGTATGGACCTTCTTTGGTGAAGGACAAGTTTTTCAATATAAATAAATGGATATGATAATTTTCATTCCTACACAATCTCATATCAACATCAAGCATACTCTAACAGATTGTCACAGACTACGTTGCACAACATAGGTAGAAAGACTTTGGTTGGTTGAAATATAGATACATTTAGACAATCTCCACAAGTGTATGTAAAACTCAGGGCAAAATCTCAAAAGAAACAGGTACAAACACTAAACTAAGGCAAAGGCAAGGACTAGACTAAATACAGCAAGCTCTAACAAAAACTCATTAGACAAATCACATCCAAAACAAGCCAACCAAGATTAGATGTTTGCAAACAAAGGACAGGTGTGAAGTAAACATAGAATAAATGAGGATAGAACCATAGTCACTCTAGAGTTTGTGTTTGCAAAATTCAGTCGTTCTGCAAGAGGGTGTGATAACAATACACACGGAGGCAGGGAGCACATGGCCAACACAAACAAAGACAAAGCCATGTGCTCAGGCACAAAACAAACCAAGACACATTACGCAAAGACAATACTGACTGTCCAGACATAAAAAAGACAAGACTGTGACCCTGATAAAAAAATAAAAAATCAATAACTTGTTATTCTTTGTGGTTAAAGGCAAACAAAACCTTCTTATTTTTTTTGCAATTAGTGGAATATCTGAGCTCAGCTATCAAATTATTTACCCTAATCTGAATAAGGCAGTAAAATGATTAAGGTGTTTAGATGAGTTGCTTTAAGAATGTTCCTCCTTTCATGTTCCCGTTTTATATGTTAGTTATATAGTATAATTAGTTATATTATGTTAGAATATAGCTGAAAATATCAGAAAAAAACTTTTATGTTGATGCACCTTCTAACTTAATTTATTATTTTTTTAAATGGAATATTAGTTCACTCTATATGCTGTATATATACACACATGCATATTTTTTATACATGTATATTTTTATTTTGTCAGTTTTAGTACTGTTTAATTTACTTAAAATAAACTTTAACATCAGAAAAGATTATGCAATGATGAAAAAAGTTCAAGCCAGGCTCATTCTGATTATGTACTTCTATATACATTTCTGGAGACTGCCAAATACGTCCTAGGAGCTACGTTTTTTGCAGTTTTTGTTTTCACGAATCCACCAGAGGCCGCTGTGTACACTTTTTGAGATCTTAAATTTTTCCCGCGGGTTTCATTCGCACCGGCGTTTCTCGGGTAAATCCACCAGAGGCCACTGTCTACTGACTGTTTGACTGACTGACCGTTCGACTGACATGCCCAAACACTTCCCTAAAACCAACCGACACTTTTAAAAGCAGTCCAGAAAAAGAAAAGCATTCACCTAATTTTTACCACATTTTCAGATTTTACCTCATTCTCACTCTGATATGTACTTGTTTATTTAATTTTTTGGATTCTGTTTTTGTCTTACCCACTTTCTAGAACCGTTCCTCATCAGACTCGAACCCCATCATCATGGTCAACTCCTCTCTGCATCTCAAGTTCACCAACGTACATGGCACGCTAACAGGACAGAGTGGTAACAGCCGGAAAGCTGTACATATGGAGGTAAGCAGTTAGCTTGTAAGCGCGAAAAGGAGCGCCCAATAGCGTTCGCTTTAAAAACTAAATACAGCCATACATACTTCTGGCAAAATAATTGAAAAAGTTCATGGGGATGATAAACTGCTCAGGGAAAATAATCTGAAATACCAGTTTATAATTAAGAAAATGAGATTGTGTTAGAAATATGATTTAAAATAAAAACAATCTGTGAAATTTTAAGTTTACTAGGGAAAATACTGTAATCATCAACTATCATCTGACCTTAAACAGTCTTATTAGCCTGAAAGTATAATGATAACATCTAATAACTTCTAATAATTATTTTGTGTTTATGTCTGATTTTGCTTAAAAATTATTAGTAAGTGAGTGAGTAACCAACTTGTTACTTTTATTTATTTAATGCTTTATGTTTAAATAAAGTAAGATGAATAAAAGATAAAATGGTAATTAAACCCTGCGTTCGCGTGGGTTTCCTCCGGGTGCTCCGGTTTCCCCCACAGTCCAAAGACATGCGGTACAGGTGAATTGGGAAGGCTAAATTGCCCATAGTGAATGTGTGTGAATGAGTGTGTATGGGTGTTTTCCAGAGATGGGTTGCGGCTGGAAGGGCATCCGCTGTGTAAAACATGTGCTGGATAAGTTAGCGGTTCTTTCCGCTGTGGTGACCCTGTATTAATAAAGGGACTAAGCCGAAAAGAAAATGGATGCTAATTAAACAATTATCACTGTAGGGCAAACACACATTCTTAAATGTGCAAAGATGTTCTCTCTCCTGCAGCCAGAACAGGATATAAAAAGTACTGGAATATATTAGTACTGGAAGTATCGTGTCTGCTAATTTTAGTCAGTCTAAATTATTAATAATAATTAGTAATTAGAAAGAAAGTAATTAGCATTTAGTGTGAGTACAAAACAGGAGCCACTGATGCCATTTAAAAATGCTTAGTTTTCTTAATGGACTTTGTGTTTTCTCTTGGATTATTTTCTGTCTAAGCTTGTGGGATTTGTCAAACACACCCTTATGTGACAAGCACAAACAATGATTACAACAAACCTAACAAACAGAGTGCAAAAAAACAAAACAAAAAAAAATCTCTACATCCCCCAATCAAGTGTAGCATATTTTATTAAGCTTTCTCCTTGTGTATTGTAAATGTTGATTTTATAAACTGTGGAAATAACAAAACATTTCTGATGACCTTAATCTTGTTACAGTAGAGTAATAATATAAAGAATCGCCATTGTCCATCGATGAATACTCCATCTTGTGACGTTATATCACATGACAAGATGAAGTTCTTGCTAGACCTGATTGGCTGTAAATACTTGTCTCATCATCACAGTCAGCCAATGAGAGACCGCCTTTATGTTCAGACAGGCTTTAAAACACACTCGGTTGTAGGCAATCACAGTCAATAATTTGGTTTGCTTGTGAAAGGTAAGAGTAAATCTTTTTTTTTTTCCCCTCCTTCATAGGAGTCAATACTTGCATTATATTAATGTGACATTTAGCTCTACTATAGCTTTAATATTGTTGTTTTTCCTCCGTCAGTCTTCCAGGCAGGATGATGTTTGCTTTGCTTGTCACGCTGTGCATAAGTGCAGTGTTTGCTACTCCAACTATAGACATGCAGTTAGATGACCACTGGAACTCCTGGAAGAGCCAGCATGGAAAAACCTATTATGAGGTGGGAAGACTATAATTTCTAGCCATATATCAGCTTAACATGAATGAATGATGCAATGCATGTGTTTATGCTGAACTGGTTCTTTGCAATGTCTGATATATCTACTTTCTACTCCAGGATGTGGAAGTCGGGAGGAGAATGATTTGGGAGGAGAACTTGAGAAAAATTGAGCTACATAACCTTGAGTACTCCATGGGAAACCACACATTTAAACTGGGAATGAATCAATTTGGTGACATGGTAAGTAGTTTAGCACTACAGTCAAGTTATTTATTTCTCATATCTATATTGCTTTATACATTCCAAATTGTCAAAAAGATTAAAAAACAATCAAAATGCAAGGATGATTCATTAGTGTGAAACCAGATCAGAATGATGTTGTTTCTTTATTAAATGATTCAATTACAATCAACAACATCCTGGATTGGAGATTGAAGCCCTGCGTGTTTTAATGAATCTTCAGCAAAATGACTTTAGTTCTCAATCTGAGGTGCTATCGATTACATTCTAAAGTACTATTTGTAAGGCTGTTTTATTAAAACTTTTCACATTTCCTTTTAGACAAATGAGGAGTTCAGACAGGCAATGAATGGTTATAAGCATGACCCAGACCGGAAGTCGAAGGGCGCATTGTTCATGGAACCCAGCTTTTTTGCAGCCCCTCAACAGATTGACTGGAGACAGAGGGGCTATGTTACTCCTGTCAAAGACCAGGTGAGTTTAAAGTAAAAGAAAAACTGCAAATCTTTTATGCTAAATTCGGTAGTAGTTGCATATTTTACAATTAATCTATTTACAGTTGAACAGGTAAACCCAGTTTGTGCTAAAATATAAATGGCTTTTAAATTTAAGTACTGTATGTGTATCTGTAGCTTTACTGTTTGGTGACTCTTCTGTTGTGTTTTTTTTTTTTTTTTTTTTTTTTTGTTAGAAACAATGTGGATCTTGCTGGTCTTTCAGTTCAACTGGTGCCTTGGAGGGTCAGCTCTTCCGTAAAACTGGAAGGCTGGTTTCTCTGAGTGAGCAAAACTTGGTGGACTGTTCCAGACCACAGGGCAATCAAGGCTGTAACGGAGGCCTCATGGACCAGGCCTTCCTGTATGTTAAAGAGAACAATGGGCTGGATTCTGAGCAGTCATACCCTTATCTTGCAAGGGTAAGAATCATATTGTGACAGTTTCTGAGCAAAAAAAATATATATTCTTTTGAAGACATGGGGTTGAACTGCTGTATTTGAAGATTGTGAAAAATTTATTTTGGTTTTCTTAATGTCTTTAAATGAAGATCGCTGATTATTTTGAGACTCCAATGTACCATTTATTTATTTTTTCTTATTTTAACTTTGCGTTTGCAGGATGATCTGCCATGCCGGTATGACCCCCGTTTTAATGTCGCTAAAGACACCGGATTCGTGGACATTCCCAGTGGTAATGAGCTTGCTCTGATGAATGCTGTTGCTGCTGTGGGTCCTGTATCTGTTGCTATTGATGCAGGACATCAATCCATACAGTTCTATCAGTCTGGTAGGTGTCTGATATCCATCAGTTTTAATTGTATATTTATTAAAATGGTGGTTTATGCAGATATTAAATTATTACTGAACTTACTTTGCCTTAATTTCTTTCTAATATTCTGAACTTTAGGCATTTATTATGAGCCGACGTGCAGCAGTAGTCAACTTGATCATGGAGTCTTGGTGGTTGGCTATGGTTATCAGGGTGCTGATGTTGCTGGGAATAGATACTGGATTGTGAAGAACAGGTATGATGCCAACAATCTTTAGTTTTGCAGGCACAAGCTTGATTGCATGTTTTCATATTTTATTATTTCTTTCAACCCTTTTTCAGCTGGACTGACAAATGGGGTAACAAAGGCTACATATACATGGCTAAAGACAAAAACAATCACTGTGGCATTGCAACATCGGCCAGCTATCCCCTAATGTAAAGCCACTGGAGCCTTCTCTGCATTCTGAAACTGACAAGTTTATGGTTTCTCTGTTTTAATAAGTTTTTTAAATCTTCTATTTAATCAAATTGTTCTGCTGTTAGGGCTATGTTGTGTAGTAGTCTTTATGGAAAATCTGTTCTCTTTCTTTTGTTTTATATATTCTTGTTTATCCAAGAATGAAAAAAATCTGTTCTTCATCTATTTGACCTGCAAATGGATAAATATTAAATTCTGGCATGGAAATCTCAAGTCTGTACTGTATTTATTTGCATGCCCTGTAGGAATCTCATAATAAAAAAAAAAAGTTTTTAAAAGTGTTTCTTACAGTAGGTCTGTGTTGAACCTAATTGTGCTGATTAAGACTAAGCTATTCTGATTATGCAATAAAATTCTGTATAACCGGACACAAAAATATTTGATATGCATTAATGGCAAATGTTTAATGCTGATTAAGGTTAACCCTCGTAGGTTAACCCATGCAAAAACAGTTTATCTTAAAATATTTTCTAGAAATCAAGGCTGGATGATATTAAATGATTAAGCATTTGTTTTACTTGAAGTAGAGCTGTTTAACCTCTTCATATTTAGTTAGAGTACATAATTGTTGAGACCTTTACTGTGTATACTGTAGTTTCAAATGGGGATATAAAGAGATTTAGTTGCCCTTGAAGTCTAATTCAATGAAAATTCAGCCTGTAGCTTATTACATTTTACAGGCTAATTCCATTTAAAACCATTTATAATATGGGGAGTTGAACATTTATTAGGTGTGTAGTTATTTTCAGATAAACGCAGCTTAGTTCAAGGCAGAGTTTGACCAGTAGTTCCAGGCAGACAAGTAGTTCCAGGCAGATTTTGACTAGATTAACATTTTATCACTATTACAGTTGTACCAGCTACTGGCCAAATCACCACCTCTGTTGTGCTTTATTTTCTAAAAACTTAAACAGCCCGTCATCTAATTACTCTATTAAGGCCCAATCCTAATTCTACCCCTTAGCCCTTCCCCTTACCCCAACCCCTCATTTTGTGTTCCCGTGAAGGGTTAGGGGTGTCCCAAGGAAAGTTATGAATAGCACCTTTGAATGAAGATTTTTCAGGATCATACTCAAAACCAAGGGGTAAGAAAATTTCCCAGAATACACCAGCCACAACAGCAGTATCGCAGCACTGTTCTGACTGCACTGTTCTTGTCGGTCAGACATATTTGTGTTATTTATGTTAAGTTCTGTGCCAGTTCTGGATGCATATGGACAATAGATGTTTATTTTTTAAATCTACTTTGTGTACCATTTACCATTTTTACCTAATCACTTTTTTTCTCACCCTCCACCTGAAACTATGTATTTTCATGTTTAACATTAATATGCACACACTCCACAGTAATGCATAGAAATTTGCCTCAAGAGAGACAGGGCAGGGTTAAATTAGTTAGTTGGAATGTAAAAGGGATGAATAATAATGTAAAAAGGGTAAAGGTTTTTTTCCAAACTCACGACGCTAAAGACTAATATATGTTTTCTGCAGGAAACTCACCTTAAGAACTCTTGCCATAAAAGTCTGAAGAGATCTTGGGTAGGGCAGGTGTTCCATTCGGGATTCAACTGCAAAGCTAGAGGCGCAGCTATCTTAATTAATAAGAATACTCCATTTAACCCTTCTGAAGTTGTCACTGACCCCAACGGTAGATATGTGATCGTGTCAGGCACTCTTTATGATAGTCAAGTGGTTTTAGTTAGTGTTTACGTGCCCAACTGGGAAAACCCAGACTTTTTTACCAAAATTTTCTAAATTCCCAGACTTAAATTCTTACCAATTGATTTGAGGAGGTGATTTAAATTGCGTCCTAAATACTATTTTAGACAGATCATCCCCTAAACCAGCTACTCTATCTCAGTCTTCTAAAATCATGAACTCCTTCATGGAAGGATACAGAATGGTTGACATTTGGCTGTTTTTAAATCCCTCCTCTATAACCTTTTCTATCTTTTCCGCTGTTCACCATACTTACTCACATATTGATTATTTTATCACTGACAACAAACTTATTCCCCGAGTAAAATTCTCTCTTTATGACAGTATAACCATCTCTGACCATGCTCCAGTAATTCTAGAATTTGACCCTCTCTGGATATGGAAGAGGCTCTCATATTTGGAGTATGAATGTCTTACTTCTCTTAGATGGTTATTTTGTTGATTTAGTTTCTGAAAAAAATGTCCTTTTTTTGAGACAAATGTTACAGAAGGAATGTCTGCTATTCTTTGGGAAACCCTCAAAGTTTATTTGCGTGGAGAAATAATTTATCGTTCTGCTTATATAAAAAAATGCGCAGCAAAATGCTGAGCAAACTTTCTGGACATATTGGCAAAATAAATCATAAATATGCAGAACATCCAACCCCATCCCTATATAATGAAAAGGCACTCTTACAATCTGAATATAATCTTCTTTCCTCTAACCAAGCGGATCAGCTCTTACTTAAGTCACGACATCGTTTTTATGAATTTGGTGATAAATCAGGCAAAGCTCTTGCACTGCAACTTCAAACAGTAAAAAGCTTTATTGCTCAAATTCAAGACCCAGTTGGAAATATTGTATCACACCCTCAAGACATTAATAACCAGTTTAAATTATTTTATTCTTCTTTGTACCAGTCTGATACTCTTAAACACACAAAAATTATAAATATGTTTTATAATTTTTCAACTAATCAAAAACCAAATTAGATGACCCTATTAGTTTAACTGAAATTCTACATGCGATTTCATAAATGCAGAGTGGAAAATCCCCAGGCTCAGATGGGTTTCCAACCGAGTTTTTTAAAAAGTTTTCTCTTCAGCTTTCTCCATTAGTTCTTTCGGTTTTTGAAGAATCTTTTAATAACGGTAGTTTGCCCTTATCCATGCGTCGAGCCATAATTTCATTGATCTTGAAACCCACTTGACTGTGGGTCTTATCGTCCCCTTAATGTTGACGTGAAAATTTTGGCCAAGGTCCTTTCTATAGCATTAGAAACTATTGTGCAAACATCATACACCCTGACCAAACATGTTTTATATAAAACAGGCAGGGTTTTTTCAATTTTAGAAGATTGATGAACATAATTTATACCTCGTCAGACTCATAAATACCGGAGGTCTTAGTCTCTCTCGATGCGGAAAAGGCCTTTGAACGA
Organism: Danio aesculapii; assembly: GCF_903798145.1. Classification (NCBI taxonomy): domain Eukaryota; kingdom Metazoa; phylum Chordata; class Actinopteri; order Cypriniformes; family Danionidae; genus Danio; species Danio aesculapii. The sequence continues at coordinate 18,388,234 of NC_079446.1, forward strand.
ATCGAGTGGGACTATCTCTTTCATACATTAAAAAAGTTTGGATTTGGAAAGAGATTTGTGGGTTAGGTAAAACTATAATATTCTTCCTGTAAGGATTGATATACAGTTTAACCCAAAAAACGACCAGTCTGTCAGATGAAGGAGAGCCGGAGTCAGAGATTCAAATAAATAAATACATTTTACTGAAGATAGTTTGCAGTTTCATCAGCAGAAGCCAGCTTCAACACTTGCAGTTCCTAGGCCACTCTGCTTACAATCACAAATCAATAACAATTATACTCTCACATAACGTCATTAACTGCGTCACACATATAGGTGTTCTAACCTGATTGGTTAAAACACAGATAGACTAGGAAAATTTCCACGTGGGTGCATGCGTATAATTCTGAACAATGTCTTTAGCATAAACGTCAGACATCCACTAGACTGTTTAGAGCTGAATCCAGACCTGTGAAACGGATCCACAATCAAATATAGAGCACATACACTTAAAGTACAATCTGTTTCTTATCCAAGGCTGAGTATACTCTCAGCCGTCTTTATCAAAACTGGTTAAAAACCGGTATAATCTACATTCAGACAGTTATAAAATCCTTACTACACAAAGTCTATCTTGAATAAAAAGTAGAATCACTTTAAAAGAATTAACCGTAAAAATAGCAAAATTACTTTTGGATAGTATTAACTCATAGAAATAACAATCGAAACAGTTGCTTCCAGTCCTTAGCCCTCAGTTCCATTCAAGGTCTCTGTGACCTCTGACCTAGTTTGGTGGCTCCTGAAAAAGTTACACAGAGACAGGCAAATGGACTGAACATTCTTACATAAAGCAGTGTGTTAACTTATTCATTAGTTAAAATCATTTCAAAGTTAAATACTCATTTAAATAATCAAATAATCATATTTAAGATAATGAGAAACAGGATGATGTGAAAGGATAAACGTTGATCCATGATGAGACGGATTGGAAGGCCGAAATCCGAATCCTTCATTCATCTTTTGGCATCTGAAAACAAATGGTATAAATTCGGAATATTTTTCACTTTCCACAAAGACAGTATTGTCCCGTCCCCACTTTTATTCGTTATAGCTATAGAACCCCTTGCAATAGCTTTCGTTCCAACCACAACATAACTGGTAATTTTACAGCAAATAAAGAGCAAAAAATCTCTCTCTATGCCGACGATGTTGTTCTGTATATCGCAAACCCAGAAACCAGTTTCCTCTATATTTTGAACATTTTGAAATGTGCATCTCAGGCTATAAATTAAATTTAAATTAGAGCGAGCTCTTCCCAATTAATTCAGCTGCAAGGGCTGTTTTATTATTAGCGTTCCCATTTTAGCTAGCCTCACATCAGTTTCGTTACTAAACAGTAACAAGGAAATATGTAGATCTTTTCAAGCATAATTTTATTCTAATTCTGGATCAAACGAAGCAAGATCTAGCTAGGTGGACGACTCTTCCATTATCACTTGTAGGCACAATTAATACCATAAAAATTAACATTTTGCCAAAATTTCTTTTCTTATTTCAAAACATTCCAGTGATTATACCCAAATGTTTTTTTAAGACTTTAGATCGAATATTTTAGGAATTTATTTGGAATGGAGGCCCAGCAAGGATTCAGAAAATATTTCTCCAGCAACCCAAAAGATTAGGTGGATTTGCTTTTTCCAATATCTTATTTTATTACCGGGCAGCAAACATTTATAGCATCTTATATTGGAGCCAGTCCCACTATGGTCTTTGCCAATGAGTTCCAGCATGGGTTGTAATGGAATGTGACTCTTGAAGCAGTTTCTTTACATTCCTTGTTATGCTCATCATTGTCTATTTAATATTCTTGTTTTTCTTCTAACCCCCTAGTCTTACATAGTCTAAGAATTTGGAAACAATTTAGAAAACATTTCAGTTTTCAGGCAATGTTGTGTTTGTCTCCTATATATAAAAATCCTTCTTTTTTGCCTTCTATGTCAGATGGAGCATTTGCATTATGGTTTAGAAGAGGTATTGTAAATATTAATGATCTCTTTCACGAGAACACTTTTTTTAACCTTTCCATATTTTTTAGAAAAATTCAGGCTCCCAAAAACTCTTCAGGTATTTGCAGACTCGTGAATTTATAAGAAATACATTTTCTCACTTCCCCCATACACCTCTTAAACAAGAGATTGATCAGATCTTGGAAATAAAAGTCTCTAAGGGTGCTATCTCCAACATATACAGTATAAAACAATTTTCTCATTCAATATAATGTCAGATTCTTCATCTTTGTCTAAAATAAAATTATACTGGCAATCAGATGTCAACCATGTTTTTTCAGACGATCAATGATCAAAAGTTCTTCATTGTGTACAAACTAATTCTATCTGTGCTTGCCATTCACTGATACAGTTTAAACTAGTACATATAATTTATTGGAAAAAAAGTTAAACTATCTAAAATAAACCCAGAAATTGATCCTATTTGTCATAGATCGGCATCTATAGATCGGCAATTAGCTCCAGCTACCCTCTACCATACCTTTTGGCATTGTCCAGAGTTAATCTCTTTTTAGACATCAATATTTAAATCAATATCTGATATTTTTCTTCAAAAAATTTAACCGTGTCCTTTAGTGGCACTGTTTGGCCTTAATCCTACAAGTGTATCACTATCATCTTTGCAGTCAAATGTATTAGCCTTTTGCTTAATAATTGCTAAAAGAATTATCCTATTGAACTGGAAAAAAACTTCTGCGCCAAACTACTTTCATTGGATCTATGACCTGTTGCAGTTCATTTAAATAGAGAAAATTACATATACAATTAATGGCAAAACAGAGGATTTCTGTACATCAACCTTTTCTGTTGTATTTAAAAAAAATAGCTTTATATATCCCGTTTTCATATTTAACCCTGTCTGTATCTGTCTTTCCGCTTCGGATGGGGAACTTCAATGCTATAAGTGGATTTAATCCACGTATGGGGGATTTTGTTTAGAAAGCTAATTGTCTGAAAGAGTATGTAAACGAGAGCGGTCTCCCGGTCCAGAGTGTGTACACGCGGTGGCAGATGGTCAAGCTGGGCTTCTACCTTGCCTGGCGTTCTTTGGGTCCGGTCCTCCAGAGTGGTGCGTATAAAGTTGCAAATTTCTTAAAAGAGCAACACAGTCGTGCAGCATGTCCTTTTCTGGATGGCACTCCGACTGTGCGTTTCTGGATGCGGTGGTTTCCTGTCCCTGGATGATGGGCATGAGCACTGCATTGCATGTCTGGGGGTCCGGCATGTTAATGCGGTGCTCGCGGGCAGTTCATGTCATCATTGCGATGCCATGTCTGTTGCGCAGTTAAGATCGTGGCTAGCTCTTGCAAAAGGGCGAACCACCCCAGCTGTCCCCTGCACTGTAGCGGGCACTTGGGCAGGTCTGAGGGTTCCAGTGGGAGATTATCTGTCGCCTCCGGGCCTGCGGACCTCCCGCCCCTCCAAGCACTCCATCCAGGATACGAGTGGAGAAAACGATGCGTCTAACCAGATGGTAACCCTTACGCTCTATGACACCGGGGACCAGATGTCCACTGCTGCATCGGAGGGTGGGCTTTCATTGTCCTACGAGGATCCAGACCCACTTGCCCCCTACGGGCAGGTGTGCGCTGTCAAAACGGATTTGTGAAACGGACATGTTAGCCGTGCTTTCCCGGGCTGCTTCAGCCATTGGTGATGGAGATGGTTTATCCCCCAGCTCCGCAGCCGGACTGACTAGATAGGTGCTACGTAGAGGACAAGTGGGCCAAGCCTTCGAAGCCTCTCATCCCCTTCTGTGCAGGTGCACAGTAGGCTCACGCAGTCCTGGAGGGCACGAAGCGATTCCTCTGGTCGAGCGCACCATTGCAGTCAATCTTTGTCCGAGTGGCACCTCTTCTTGGCGGGGTCTGCCTCGTCTCTCGTCCAAAGCCTGTAGGTTATCTGCCTCCCTCGGAGCTAGAGCTTACAAGGCTGCGGGCCAGGCTGCTTCTGCCTTGCACGCTACGGCCACCTACCAGCGCTACCAAGCGCAGGCACTGGCCCAGCTGCACAAGGGTGGGTCTGACCCAAGCTTGCTACACGAGCTCCGCACCGCAACCGACTATGCTCTTCAGACCACTAAGTCCACTGCGTGTGCGTTGGGGAGGACGATCTCCATATTAGTGGTCCAGGAGTGCCACCTCTGGCTAAACCTGGCTGATATGCGCGAAGTCGACAAAGTCCACTTTCTTGACTCCCCCATATCCCAGGCTGGCCTGTTCGGTGACACCGTCGGTGAATTCACCCAGGAATTCAAGGTGGTGAGAGAGCAGTCTGATGTGATGGGTAATGTCATCTATCGGCCGGACCGTAAGCCCGCTCCGCCCGCCGAGCCATCCACATCTGTTGCTCCTCGCCGAGGGCGCCTGCCTACAGGCGCATCGAGCACCACGAAAGCAGGCAGCCCCCCCTGCCCAGTGCGCCGTTAAGTCCGGTAAACGGACCGCAAAGCGTCCCTGAGACAGTTCATCCAGAGAAAAGGGAATTTGCTTTTTCCCCGCTGGAGGGCCGGGCCCCATTTCCAACGGCACTTTTCACGCAAACATCAATGAAAGAGCACTTTTCCACTTCCCCGGATGTGACAGCCCGAACTCTGCCAGTCTGGGATGCTATGCCTTCCAGCTCGCAGGTTCTGTGCATTTCACCAGTGGCTCACAGGCGCTGGGAGGACGGTCTCCTTTCTCCCACCCCTCGAGCCCCTCTCCGGAGCTTGGGTGCGAGATGAGAGTGAATCCGCTTCCCGGATCAGCACACACACTCTGCGCTGCCCCACTGCTGGTATGTCAGCGATTGTAGCGATGAGTCCATTAGCGAGGGCTCTGCCTGCCTGGTTAGCACGGGCCAGCCCTTTGCGGTGGCTCATACGCACAATCTGCCGTTCAGAATGCTAACGCAGAAGCGCATCCTCCGGTGCGTTCGTCCTCAGGATTGGTTTGCAGCGATAGACCTGAAGGACGCGTATTTCCTTGTCTCTATTCTTCCATGCCACCGTCAATTTCTGTGGTTTGCATTCGAAGGTCGAGCTTGGCAATACAAAGTCCTCCACTTCGGGCTCTCTCTCTCTCCGCCGGTTTTTCACCAAGCTCGCGAAGGGCGCCTTAGTGCCCCTTCGGCTCGCGGGCATCCGCATACTCAATTATCTCAACGACTGGCTGATTTTAGCCCACTCTCAGGAGCAATTGATTATGCACAGAGACAAGGTGCTCCAGCACCTCCACCTGTTGGGGCTTCAGGTCAACCGAGAAAAGAGCAAACTCGCCCCTGTGCAGAGGATCTCTTTTTTGGGGCTGGAGCTGGACTCGGTCACCATGACAGCGCGCCTCTCCGGAGAGCGCACTCAGCTAATGCTGAACTGTCTGAGAGAGTTCGACAGCAAAATAGTGGTCCAACAGAAAATATTTCAGAGGCTCCTGGGGCATATGGCATCCGCTGTCACGCCTCTCGGATTACTCCATATGAGACCACTTCAGCACTGGCTTCACGATCGGCTGAAATCACTGCGCACAATTAACATTCCCGGCGAGCTCAACCGTGCTTCTGACACGCTCTCACGGCAGCCTTTACGTTCCGGAGAATGGAGACTTCACCCCGAGTCTGTTCAGCTGATATGGGCGCGATTCGGGGAAGCCGAGATCGATCTGTTTGCTTCCCCCGAGAACGGTTATTGCCAGTTGTTTTTTTTCCCTGACCGAGGGTAGTGTGTTCTGACCCCTAGATTGTGGTCTAATCTAACTGGTTCTATCTGTCATTAAAATGTAAATTCAAATAGTTTGAATTAGATTGCTGTATTTGATTTTGTTCAGAGTATTTAGAAGGTTTAGAAAAACAAATGTGCTTAATTGACCAATCCCCAATTCATAATTGACCAGTTGTGAAATGTGTGGTTGTTAAACTAGCTGTCAGGATACAAACCTGTTGTTATGGTAGTTTTAAAGTGGAAAAGTAAGAGGATCAGTTTACCCCTGGCTGGTTCATTTCACCCCTTTGATTTTTCTGGTCTGTCTCAGTTTACCCCAAAGCTGGGGTAAATTGAGACACAAAACAACTTTTTTTAAAACAATCATATTTTCACTGGCTTTTATCCTAAATACTGCCTGATATATTCAACTGCTAGAAAACAGTCTGAATTAATGAGAAATGTGTAAATTTTACCAATATATAATTTTAGCTCGCTTAGAGGGGAGAAAATGTAAAAAATGTCTCACTTTACCCCACTCTCCCCTACAGTTATGATCTTATTGCCACATCAGATCGTTATGATAACATAATTTATGCCTTCAGTGATTTCCTGAAGATAAATACCAAAAAATAACACAACTGGAATAACTACAGCAGTCGCAATCGTCTGATCTCATATAAAGCAGGAGATTGCAATGACATATGACGTGTGCAGGTGCTGTAGTGCTGTCACAATTCTTAGGGATAAATTTTAAAGCCCTTCCTCATCAGCTAAGGGGTAGGGGTACAAAAATAGAATTGGGATTGGGCCTAACTTTCAGTACCAAAAGGGATTTACTCATAGATGACAATAATTAAATAAAAAATATTTTATTTTGTAAAATTAGTGGATAAATGCAGATTTTTGCTTATGAATTTTTGTAAATATTCAATGCTTAAGCGAGTGCATGCACAGACCTGCTGTGGGGCAGGGGCAGAGGGACCAAAAAGGTCACTTGTGTACATTTTTAATACCAGTTATTTTTTTTATGCAGTAATTTAATTAATTTATTATCTGTCCTAAAACACATTTGGTTATTTTTATTTTCCCCACTTTTTTATCAGCATGTTTTTTTTTTTATTTTTCAACAGTTTATATTCATATTTCAATGACATGGTTGAATGAAATGTTCACACAATAGAGAGTAGCAGTGTGTAAACTACATATGATGAGTAAATTTAACAGAATTATCAATTTTGGTGAATAATTTAAAGAGCTAAACACAGCAAAAAGGCAGAAAACAACTCAAACACGATGAAACAGAGCCTGTCACAATTACCACAGTATGGTGAGTGAGCCGATTGTGCTGTTTTTGCTATTCTACTCGTGTTATGAAGCGGACAGGAGACAGAGGTAAGGAAACGTTAGGGTGTTTATTAAATGACAACAAGGAGCACATGAAGGATAGCCAGGAGGATCAGGAATGATGTTGGGGTCTTTTCCTCCGTGGCTGGGTAACAGGAATACACGAGGATGGACAGCACACACCAGATACAGCTGACAGAGGATGACACAGACTTGGAAGGACTGGAAGACAGGACGATTCGGGTGGACCAGGAAGACTAGGAGGAATACAAAGAGAACAGGTAAGTAAAGCGTTTGTTTTAGCTGAGGATGACTACGCTGAGTGGTCGCTCAGTTGTCCGCTTTCGTCGAGACGAGCCCGGACAATGAGCGACTGGAGTGCTGTGCTTTTATCTGGTGCTCGTGAATGTGATGCAGCTGTGTGCTCATTAGAAGTCAGGTGATGGTGATCTTCGTGAGTGGGGATCGTGAGAGCCTGACCAATCCGTGACAGTACCCCCCTCCCCAGGGCCCGCTCCTGAGGGCCGACACCTCCGACGCCGTGGTGGTCTCCCTCTGCCTCTAGGCGCTGGGAACTCAGGGTGGCTCTCATGAAACTCCACCATGAGACTAGGATCGAGAATATCAGCTCTGGGAACCCATGTCCTTTCTTCGGGGCCGTACCCTTCCCAGTCCACCAGGTACTCCAACTGGCCACCACGACGTCGGGAACGCAAGATCTCCTTCACTGCGTAGACGGCTCCTTCTTCTAGGAGCAGTGGAGGAGGGGGTTCCTCTTCGTGGTCAGGCTCTGTGGAGGGAAGAACAGGATCGTGATAGGGTTTCAGGAGTGATACGTGGAATGTAGGGTGAATACGGTAGTGAGAGGGTAATTGTAGTTTGTAGGTGACGGGGTTAACCTGTTCCACGATGGTGAAGGGACCAACAAATCGGGGACTTAACTTGCGAGAGGGCAGTCGCATGCGTATGTCCCGGGTGGATAGCCACACCTTTTGTCCGGGTGTGTATCTGGGTTCTTCAGACCTTCTTCTATCGGCGGTTACCTTGCTTCGACGGACTGCCCTCTGCAGATGTTGATGAGCCTCGTCCCAGACTCTCTCGCTCTCCCGGAACCAGTGATCCACTGCGGGGACATCAGATGGTTCGCCATCCCAGGGAAAGAGCGGTGGTTGGAAGCCCAGGACGCACTGGAATGGCGTGAGTCCGGTGGAGGGTTGCCGCAGTGAATTTTGGGCATATTCTGCCCAGCCCAAATACTGGCTCCAGGAGCTCTGGTGACCACTGCAGAAGGTCCTCAGGAACCGTCCCACCTCCTGAATCTTCCTCTCTGTCTGCCCGTTGGTTTGGGGATGATATCCAGAAGAGAGGCTGACGGCCACACCTAGGAGCTTGAAGAAGGCTTTCCATAGACGTGAGATGAACTGTGGACCTCTGTCCGACACAATATCTTCTGGAATACCAAATGACCTGAAGACTTGATTAAAGATATTGTCGGCTGTTTCAAAGGCTGTGGGAAGACCTTTCAGAGGGATTAGTTTGACAAACTTTGAGAATCTATCTACGATGACTAGAATACAGGTATTACCTTCTGACGAGGGGAGGTCAGTGATAAAGTCCACTCCTAGGTGTGACCAGGGACGGTTCGGAATCGGCAAGGGATGGAGCTTTCCAGCGGGTAGATGACGTGGGCTCTTGGATTGGGCACAGTCCTTACAGCCCTGAACATATTGCCTCACATCCCTTGCCATGTTTGGCCACCAGAATCGTTGGGATACTAGCGAGAGAGTATTGTTGATCCCTGGATGTCCAGTGCCTAGCGAGGTATGTAAGGAGTGGATCAGATCTACCCGGTGTTCAGGTGGTATGAACTGCCGATGAGGAGGGCATCCCGGCGGAGCAGGGGCTTCCGGAGTGGCAACGACTGGAGGAGCGTTCCAGGTGATCGGACAAATGGAGATGTGTTCGGGAAGAATCTTCGTTGGGAGTTCTTCATGATCGTGATGCTCGTGTAAACGAGAGAGAGCGTCTGCTCTTAGATTCTTGGGTCCTGGACGATAGGAAATGGAGAAATCAAAACGTGAGAAGAAAAGTGACCATCTGGCTTGACGTGGACATAGTCTCTTGGCCTCTTTGATATATTGGAGGTTTTTGTGATCTGTGATCACCTGGAACGGATGTTTGGCTCCCTCCAACCAGTGACGCCACTCCTCCAAGGCTAGCTTGATTGCTAGAAGCTCCCTGTCTCCTATGCTGTAATTCTGCTCCGCCGGGCTCAACTTCCGAGAGAAATAGGCACAGGGATGCAGTCGGGGCGGTGTATCATGATGTTGGGATAATACTGCCCCGACGCCGGTGGTGGATGCGTCCACTTCCACCACGAAAGGAAGATTTGGGTCAGGATGAGTCAGGAGTGGGGCCCTTGTGAACTCCTTCTTAAGAAGGCGGAAGGCTGCGGCTGCTTCTTTGGTCCACTCCAGTCCTTTGGGTTTACCCTTGAGGAGATTAGTGAGAGGTGATGTAATCCTGCTGTAGTCCTTGATAAACCGTCTATAAAAGTTAGCAAACCCAAGAAACCTCTGGAGCTCCTTAATGGAAGTGGGTTCTGACCAGGATAGAACAGCCTCAATTTTCTTCCCATCCATACGTATACCGGTTTGGTCAATGATGTATCCCAAGAAATGAATCGACTTCTGGTGGAATGAGCATTTCTCCGCTTTGAGGTAGAGGTGATGTTCTCTCAATGTGTGTAGGACCTCCGCAACGTGTTGGCGATGTTCGGCCTCACTCCGGGAGTAAATGAGGATGTCATCTATGTACACTATTACAAAGTGGTGAAGAAACTCCCGGAGGACTTCATGAATGAAGTTTTGGAATACGGAGGGGGCGTTGACCAGACCGTAAGGCATGACCTCATATTCATAGTGGCCAGTAGGGGTCACGAATGCTGTCTTCCATTGGTCCCCCTCACGTATTCTTATCAGATTATACGCGCTGCGGAGGTCCAATTTAGTGAAGACTTTAGCTTCTCGGAGCTGTTCCAAAGCGGCTGGTACCAGAGGAAGGGGATATCGGTATTTTACTGTACCGTTATTTAGGACCCTGTAGTCGATGCATGGACGCAGCCCTCCGTCCTTCTTGGCCACAAAGAAGAAGCTTGAGGCGGCTGGTGATTTTGAGTGACGTATGTACCCCTGACTCAGAGCCTCCCTTATGTAATCTTCCATTGCCTGATTCTCTGGAAGCGAGAGCGGGTAGATCCTACCTCTTGGCAACGGGGCATCTGGAACTAGGTCGATCGCGCAGTCCCATGGCCGATGCGGCGGTAGCTGGGAAGCTCTCTTGGGGCAGAAGACATCATGAAAGGAGCTGTACTCCTTAGGAATGTGGATAGACTGCTTCTCAGGAGGACTCTCGACCGATGTTGTAAACAAAGAAATGGGGTTCCGACCTTGAAGAGGGAGATTTGGAAAACAGGTAGGTGTACATCCAGATCCCCATTTCTTTATCTCTCCTGTGCCCCAAGAGATGATGGGATCGTGCTTCACCAGCCACGGGCGCCCTAGAATGATGTCCATATTTGCACCCTCCAGAACCAGAAAATTGAATCCTCTCTTGATGTAACAACCCCACTTGAAGAAGGATGTCTTCGCATTGTCGATGGATACGGGTCGAAGATCGAGTGCACTGGGTTATCGGTTGTATCTGGTATATATGCGAGGACGCCTCAGTACGTAGGTGGAGTTGACGACAGAGGGATTGGGAGATGAAGTTCCCTGCTGACCCGGAGTCGATGAGGGCTGTGACAAGGAGAGAAATAGAGGCAGTAGTTATTTGTACGGTGGTAGTAAGTGGTTTACATTGTTCAATATTCGTACTGAATACACTCACTGAAGTCCGAATGGGACGAAGGGGACACTCCATACGGGTGTGTCCACTGACACCGCAGTATAGACACAGACCCCGGGGCAGCCTCCTCTGTCGTTCCGCTGATGTCAGTCTTCCAGACTCTATTATCATGGGTTCTGGTTCTGGAGAGGCTGTTGACTCAGGCGATTGGAGGAGTGCAGACGAGGGGGTGATGGTGTCCTGTTGATAGGAACGGAGACGATCGGAACATCGGAGAGAATGTTGGATGAATCTCTCCAGACCCATAGTATCATCTAATGTGGCCAGCTGGATTCGGAGAGTGGGTTCCAAGCCGAGCCGGTACGTGGTCAACAACGATCTCTCATTCCATCCACTTGCAGCTGCTAGAGTGCGAAACCGGAGAGCATATTCCTGTGTAGATAGAGTACCTTGCTTTAGATGATACAGCTGCTCTCCAGCGGCTACTTCCCCATCAGAACGTCCAAACACCTCTTTGAAATACTCCGTGAAGGTAGTGATGGAATTCATGACCGGCCCGGCTTGGTTCCAGATCGTCTCAGCCCATTTAAGTGCAGGCCCAGAGAGTAGTGATACGATGTAGGCGATCTTTGACTTATCTGTGGGATATAGAGAAGGTTGCATTTCGAATATGAGGGAACATTGTAACAGAAAACCATTGCACTCCCCCGCTCCGCCTGAGTAGGGCGCTGGTCGGGCCATGGGACTGGAAGGAAGGGCCGAAGAAGAAACTGTGGAGGCGGAAGTGCTCGGTGCTGGTGGTGCGTTGGAAAGTGGAGCTGGTGGCTGTAGAATCCGCTTCAACTGGTCCACCAGCTCTTGAAAGTGATCGGGGGTGCTCATGTTGTCGTCGTTATTGGTCCGGGCTTCTGTTATGAAGCGGACAGGAGACAGAGGTAAGGAAACGTTAGGGTGTTTATTAAATGACAACAAGGAGCACATGAAGGATAGCCAGGAGGATCAGGAATGATGTTGGGGTCTTTTCCTCCGTGGCTGGGTAACAGGAATACACGAGGATGGACAGCACACACCAGATACAGCTGACAGAGGATGACACAGACTTGGAAGGACTGGAAGACAGGACGATTCGGGTGGACCAGGAAGACTAGGAGGAATACAAAGAGAACAGGTAAGTAAAGCGTTTGTTTTAGCTGAGGATGACTACGCTGAGTGGTCGCTCAGTTGTCCGCTTTCGTCGAGACGAGCCCGGACAATGAGCGACTGGAGTGCTGTGCTTTTATCTGGTGCTCGTGAATGTGATGCAGCTGTGTGCTCATTAGAAGTCAGGTGATGGTGATCTTCGTGAGTGGGGATCGTGAGAGCCTGACCAATCCGTGACAACTCGCAGCAAATCTGACAAGATGCCCACCAAACTGGTAAATATTCTGCTGTATAGAGATCCATCAATGCCAAGTTACTGTACAAAAAATACCTGATTTAATGTCCAAAAACCGGGACTCGTGTTGTGTGATTGAAGCATCCTCATTTATAGTTGTGTGCACTGTGTAGCTGTGGCGATTGAAGTGGTTATGAATTATGTAGTTCAATATACTATGAAAAATGCAGTGCTTACTGCTTCTTGAAGTGCAGTTGGATCACAGAGAGTTGGAACAGATCTTTTAATCCTGGTTTCTTTGCAAATTCTGTCTTGTTTATAAGAAATAATACCTACATTTTTAGATTAGATTAGATTCAACTTTATTGTCATTACACATGTACAAGTACAAGGCAACGAAATGCAGTTTAGGTCTAACCAGCAGTGCAATAGCAGCAAGTGCAGGATACAGGTATAAGTTATAAAGTGCAGTTATAGAAAAACTATGGTAATATTTACAGATGGATGTGCTATGAACATTATATACAGGTTGTATTACCTATGAACAGATTTACAATAAATGAATATATGTACAGGATACTATTAATAGCAGAAGTGTGCAGATAGATAAACATAATTACAAATTACTACCTGCATTTCGTTGCCTTGTACTTGTACATGTGTGATGACAATAAATTGAATCTAATCTAATCTAAAAAAAATGTCCATGTGCAGTGGGTATGCACAGTTTAGATAAGTGAATCAGTGCAATGAATATGAATATGTGCAAACTTTAAATGTGCAAATGTTAAATAGTGCAGTGATTGTGAGGAGTATAAGTTAGAGGAGTGTGGGGGGTGTATTGGGGGGGGGGCAAAAGAGTCAGTGAGGGGCAGAGTTCAAAAGGAAGACAGCTCTGGGGAAAAAGCTGTTCCTCAGTCTGCTGGTTTTTGTCCGGGGGAGCCTGAAGCGCCTGCCGGAAGGCAGGAGAGAAAACAGTCTGTGAGCAGGGTGAGAGGTGTCCTTAAGAATACTGCATGCTCGGCGCAGACAGTGTTTCTTCTGGATGTCCTCTATGGCTGGCAGTGTAGTCCCTGTGATGCGTTGGGCAGTTTTCACCATCCGCTGCAGTGTCTTACGCTCAGCAACAGAGTAGCTTCCATACCAGACTGTGACACAGTTGGTCAGGATGCTTTCTATTGTGCATCGGTAGAAGTTCACCAAGACGGCTGATGAAAGCTGGTTTTTCTTTAGTTGCCTCAAGAAGAATAGTCGCTGGTGAGCCTTCTTGACCAGGCTGGAGGTGTTGGTGGTCCAGGAAAGGTCCTTAGAGATGTGGGTCCCCAGGAACTTGAAGGATGAGACAGGCTCAACGGCCATCCCATTAATGTGGATGGGATCATGCGAGCCTGTTCGTCCCTTCCTGAAGTCCACAATGAGCTCCTTGGTCTTGCTGGTGTTAAGGAGCAGATTATTGTCGGTGCATCAAGTGGCCAGATGCTGTATCTCCTCCCTGTAGGCAGTCTCATCATTATTGCTGATTAGACCAATCACTGTGGTGTCATCTGCAAATTTGATGATGGTGTTGGATCTGTTCACAGGCCTACAGTCGATGGTAAAAAGGGAGTAGAGGAAGGGGCTCAGCACGCAGCCCTGTGTTACACCAGTGTTGAGTGTGACGGTGGTGGAGCAGATGTGGCCTGATCTAACATTCTGAGGTCTGTTAGTCAGAAAGTCCATAACCCAGTTGCAGAGAGACGCGTTGATATCCAGGTCTCTGAGTTTGATCAGTAACTTAGAGGGTATGACAGTGTTGAATGCTGAGCTGAAGTCAACAAACAGCATTCGTGCATAAGTGTTTTTATTGTCCAGGTGTGTGAGGACAGAGTGCAGTGCTATGGAGACGGCATCTTCTGTGCTCCTGTTGCCACGGTAGGTAAACTGATGTGGGTCCAGTGTGGATGGCAGAGAGTCTTTCAGATGTGCCAGGACCAACCGCTCGAAGCACTTCATGATGATGGGTGTGAGTGCTACAGGGCGGTAGTCATTCAGGCATGTTGGGCTGGAGTGTTTGGGCACTGGCACAATAGAGGTGGTTTTAAAGCATGTTGGCACAGTTGCTAGGTTAAGCGACAGGTTGAAAATGTCTGTGAATACCCCAGCGAGCTGTTCTGCACATGCTTTGAGGACGCGCCCAGGAATACCGTCTGGTCCAGCAGCCTTACGCACATTGATCCGACTCAGTGCAGTGTAGACTTCTGAGGAGGTGAGTGTTATAGGTGAGTGGTCGGTTGAGGTAGTGTTCCTGGTGTAGGGTTCTGTATTGTCTCTTTTAAAGCGGGCATAAAAGTCATTTAGCTCGTTCAGGAAGGAGACATTTGTGGCTGTGGGGGTGGAATGGCTGGGTTTGTAGTTGCTGATGGCCTGGATGCCCTGCCACATGCGCCGAGGATCAGAGTTGGAAAAGTGTTCCTCTAGCTTTAGCTTGTAGCAGTGCTTGGCCTTTTTGATGCCCCTCTTCAGATTAGCCCTTGAAGTGCTGTAGGCCTGTGCATCCCCTGATCTGAAGGCAGTGTTGCGTGCCTTCAGCAGGAGGCGCACCTCCTTGTTCATTTATGGCTTTTGATTTGGGTATGTGGTGATCTGTTTCTGGGTTGTAACACTGTCTATGGTGGTGTTGATATATTCCAGAACAGAGGAAGTGTAACTGTCAATGTCTGTGTGAGAGCCGCATGTGGCCTGGGAAGCAAACATACTCCGGTCTGTGTGTTCAAACCTGTCCTGGAGTGTGGAGTCCACCCCCGCTGGCCACACTTTGATGGTCCTTACTGATGGCTTCACACGGTTGACGATGGGTGAGTACTTGGGGGTGAGAAACAAAGAAAGGCGATCTGATTGACCCAAATGGGGGAGGGGGGTCACAGCATATGCTTCAGCCATGTTTAAGTAAACTTGGTCTAAAGTTTTGTTTCCCCTTGTGTGGCAGAAAATGTTTTGATGGAATTTGGGGAGCACTGTCTTTAAGTTTGAGTGATTAAAATCCCCCGCAACAATAAAAGCAGCCTCTGGGTGAGCAGTCTGTTGTTTGCTGATGGCTGCATGAAGATGCTAAAGAGAGCCGGTGTGGTGTTAGCTTTAGCTTAGCTCTTAGCCCACCGCGCTTCCCCCGTCTTTGTTAACGTTCTCTGCGCCGCCTCCGAGCACTTCCGCCCGGCCGGGTAGGTCTCTCAGGCCCGGGTGTTCTGGCGATCTCAGGGATGAGTCGAAGATTGTTAATAAAACTGTCCGGAATGCACAATCCAATATCCAAGATGTCCTGTCAGGTGTACGATGTAAAGGCACTGCTGTTCTGCACGAACAGACCCGAAATGAGCAGGGATAATACTGCAAAATTGCAGAAACTAGAGAGAGACACTGAGCCTCGCGAACCGAACGCGCCGCCATCTTGTCTCTATATCATCACATCACTCTACACATCACTCCATTATGACTGTGGACACACTACACCTACACACATGTCTGTCAAACACCTTCCAAAAGCTGTTTTTGGGCTTAGTTTAGTTTAGAAGCACCGCTGAAAGCTTCCATCATCCAGGTACAGTTTCTGGAGAAGTTGATGAACTTACAGAGCTGCGTGCATCAACACTGATGATCCTGAGAAGGGCCTGCCTTGCTATGGGCATTAACAGTTAAACTCAAATACCTGTGGAGATAGACAAAGGCCGGGAGTCTGATACAATTCTTAAAAACATTTATTGACGTTGGCGCCAATGGCCTAGTGGTTAGTGCGTTGACACATAGCACTGAGGTGCTTGTGGCGACTGATTTCGATTCCCAGCTCGAAGTCCTTTGTTGATGCTTCCCCTATTTCTGCTCCCCACACTTACCTGTCTGTACATCTCCACTGTCCTATTAATAAAGGTGAAAACCCCTTAAACAAAATTATATATATTATATATATATATATATATATATATATATATATATATATATAGAGAGAGAGAGAGAGAGAGAGAGAGAGAGAGAGAGAGAGAGAGAGAGAGAGTTTGCAGTTACATTATTAAGCCAGCATCAAGACACATACAGAGTGCGTAGGCTTCTCTGCTCAAACAATCTCAAATCAACATCAAGCATACTCTAAAAGAATGTCACAGACTACGTTGCACATCTTAGGTAAAAAGACTTTGGTTGGTTGAAATATAGATACATTTAGACAATCTCCACATGTGTATGTAAAATTCAGAGCAAAATCTCAAAAGAAACTGGTACAAACACTAAACTAAGGCAAAGGCAAGGACTAGACTAAATACAGCAAGCTCTAACAAGGAGACATTAGACAAATCACATCCAAAACAAGCCAACCAAGATTAGATGTTTGCAAACAAAGGACAGGTGTGAAGTAAACATCGAGTAAATGAGGATAGAACCATAGTCACTCTAGAGTTTGTGTTTACAAAATTCAGTCGTTCTGCAAGAGGGTGTGATAACAATACACACAGAGGCAGGGAGCACATGGCCAACACAAACAAAGACAAAGCCATGTGCTCAGGCACAAAACAAACCAAGACACATTAAGCAAAGACAATACTGACTGTCCAGACATAAAAAGACAAGACTGGGACCCTGATAAAAAAATTCAATAACGTTATTCTTTGTGGTTAAAGGCAAACAAAACCTTCTTTTTTTTTTGCAATTAGTGGAATATCTGAGCTCAGTAATCAAATTATTTACCCTAATCTGAATAAGGCAGTAAAATGATTAAGGTGCTTAGATGAGTTGCTTTTAGAATGTTCCTCCTTTCGTGTTCCCGTTTTATATGTTAGTTCATAGATCTATTGATGTCATCACATCACCACAGTATGCTCCAGAGTTTCATGTAATTATGGGGGTTTCATTTTTATTATTTTTTTTTACTTCAACTACAGTTCATCAGTTTCACTTTTATAAAGCCACATTTCCTTAATTCCCTCATGACAAACTCTGAGGAATGAGTATAAAGTAAGGGCTAGTGGGAGAGAGTGGAATTTTAAATGGAATTTAATACTGCAAACCAAATTTAAAGAAACTTTCTGCATTTTCCAGACAGCATTTGTGTTGATGTGATGTGTGATGAGTCTCCAGGGGTTCACTGTGTGAATACTGTGTGCCCTTGGAGATGTGGGTGTCTGTGGTCATGTACTGACTAAATAGGTGCAGAGAATATAGCTGAAAATATCAGAAAAAAAACTTTTATGTTGATGCACCTTCTAACTTAATTAAAAAAAAAATTTAAATGGAATATTAGTTCACTCTACATGCTGTATATATATATACACACACACACACACGTATATTTTTATACATGTATATTTTTATTTTGTCAGTTTTAGTACTGTTCATTTTGCTTACTTAAAAATTTATTTAAAATAATTTTAACGTCAGAAAAGATTATGCAATGATGAAAAAAGTTCAAGCCAGGCTCATTCTGATTATGTACTTCTTAATACATTTCTGGAGACCGCCAAATACATCCTAGGAGCTACGTTTCTTGCAGTTTTTGCTTTCTCCAATCCACCAGAGGCCGCTGTGTACACTTTTTCAATTCAATTCAATTCACCTTTATTTGTATAGCGCTTTTAAAATGTAGATTGTGTCAAAGCAGCTTCATATAAAAGGTCATAGTAAATAGGAACAGTGTAGTTCAGTTTGTAGTGTTTAAGTTCAGTTCAGTTTAGCTCAGTTCAGTGTGGTTTAATAATTAGTACTGAGAGTCCAAACACTAAAGAGCAATCCAACGATGCGCAGCTCTACAGATCCCAAACCATGCAAGCCAGTGGCGACAGCGGAGAGGGAAAAAAAACTTCACAATTTGGCGAAAGTGAAGAAAAATAAACCTTGAGAGAAACCAGACTTAGTTGGGCATGACCATTTTAATTTCTCCGCTGGCCAAACGTCTTGTGCAGAGCTGCCGTCTCAGCGGCGGAGGCTGGAAGCTGGCCTCAGCGAAGACTCGTCTGTCCCTGGAGCGCTTGGCGAGTTAAAAGGACAGAGTAGTAACAGCCGGAAAGCTGTCCATATGGAGGTAAGCAGTTAGGTTGTAAGCGCGAAGAGGAGCATCATACTGCCCCATAGCGTTCGCTTTAAAAACTAAATACATACTAAAGCCATACATACTTCTGGCAACATAATTCGCGGTCTCCAGAACGTATAGAGCTACAGTACATTTTCAGAATGAGCCTATGTTGAAAAAGTTCATGGGGATGATAAACTGCTCAGGGAAAATAATCTGAAATACCAGTTTATAATTAAGAAAATGAGATTGTGTTAGAAATATGATTTAAAATAAGAACAATCTGTGAAATTTTAAGTTTACTAGGGAAAATACTGTAATCATCAACTATCATCTGACCTTAAACTCTCTTATTAGCCTGAAAGTATAATGATAACATCTAATAACTTCTAATAATTATTTTGTGTTTATGTCTGATTTTGCTTAAAAATTATTAGTAAGTGAGTGAGTAACCAACTTGTTACTTTTATTTATTTACTGCTTTATGTTTAAATAAAGTAAGATGAATAAAAGAGAAAATAGTAATTAAACCCAGCATTCGCGTGGGTTTCCTCCGGGTGCTCCGGTTTCCCCCACAGTCCAAAGACATGCGGTACAGGTGAATTGGGAAGGCTAAATTGCCCATAGTGAATGTGTGTGAATGAGTGTGTATGGGTGTTTCCCAGAGATGGGTTGGGGCTGGAAGCGCGTCCGCTGCGTAAAACATGTACTGGATAAGTTAGCGGTTCATTCCGCTGTGGTGACCCTGTATTAATAAAGGGACTAAGCCGAAAAGAAAATGAATTAAACAATTATCACTGTAGGGCAAACACACATTCTTAAATGTGCAAAGATATTCTCTCTCCTGCAGCCAGAACAGGATATACAGGATAACATATTAGTACTGGAAGTATCGTGTCTGCTAATTTTAGTCAGTCAAATTATTAATAATAATTAGTAATTAGAAAGAAAGTAATTAGCATTTAGTGTGAGCACAAAACAGAAGCCACTGATGCCATTTAAAAATGCTTAGTTTTCTAAATGGACTTTGTGTTTTTTTTTGGGATTATTTTCTGTTTAAGCTTGTGGGATTTGTCAAACACACCCTTATGTGACGAGCACAAACAATGATTACAACAAACCTAACAAACAGATTGCAAAAAAACCTAAAAAAAAAATCTCTACATCATCCAATCAAGTGTAGCATATTTTATTAAGCTTTCCCCTTGTGTATTGTAAATGTTGATTTTATAAACTGCGGAAATAACAAAACATTTCTGATTACCTTAATCTTGTTACAGTAGACTAATAATATAAAGAATCGCCATAGTCCATCGATGAATACTCCATCTTGTGACGCTGGATTACATGACGAGATAAAGTTCTTGCTAGATCTGATTGGCTGTAAATACTTGTCTCATCATCACAGTCAGCCAATGATAGACCGCCTTTATGTTTAGACAGGCTTTAAAACACACTCGGTTGTAGGCAATCACAGTCAATAATTTGGTTTGCTTGTGAAAGGTAAGAGTAAATCTTTCTTTTCCCTCCTTCATAGGACTCAATACTTGCATTATATTAATGTGACATTTAGCTCTACTATAGCTTTACTATTATTGTTTTTCCTCCGTCAGTCTTCCAGGCAGGATGATGTTTGCTTTGCTTGTCCCGCTGTGCATAAGTGCAGTGTTTGCTACTCCAACTATAGACATGCAGTTAGATGACCACTGGAACTCCTGGAAGAGCCAGCATGGAAAAACCTATTATGAGGTGGGAAGACTAATAATAATTTATATTAATAATAATAATAATAATTTCTAGCCATATATCAGCTTAACATGAATGAATGATGCAATGCATGTGTTTATGCTGAACTGGTTCTTTGCAATGTCTGACATATCTACTTTCTACTCCAGGATGTGGAAGTCAGGAGGAGAATGATTTGGGAGGAGAACTTGAGAAAAATTGAGCAACACAACTTTGAGTATTCCATGGGAAACCACACATTTAAACTGGGAATGAATCAATTTGGTGACATGGTAAGTAGTTTAGCACTACAGTCAAGTTATTTATTTCTCCTATCTATATTGCTTTATACATTCCAAATTGTCAAAAAGATTAAAAAACAATCAAAATGCAAGGATGATTCATTAGTGTGAAACCAGATCAGAATGCTGTTGTTTCTTTATTAAATGATTCAATTACAGTCAACAACATCCTGGATTGGAGATTTAAGCCCTGCGTGTTTTAATGAATCTTCAGCAAAATGACTTTAATTCTCAATCTGAGGTGCTATCGATACCTTTTAAAGTACTATTTGTAAGGCTGTTTTATTAAAACTTTTCACAACATTCCCTTTAAGACAAATGAGGAGTTCAGACAGGCAATGAATGGATATAAGCATGACCCCAACCGGAAGTCAAAGGGCGCATTGTTCATGGAACCCAGCTTTTTTGCAGCCCCTCAACAGATTGACTGGAGACAGAGGGGCTATGTTACTCCTGTCAAAGACCAGGTGAGTTTAAAGTAACTGAAAACTGCAAATCTTTTATGCTAAACTCAGTAGTAGTTGCATATTTTACAATAAATCTATTTCCAGTTGAACAGGTAAACCCAGTTTGTGCTAAAATATAAATGGCTTTTAAATTTCAGTATGTGTATCTGTAGCTTTACTGTTTGGTGACTCCTCTGTTTTGTGATTTTTTTTTTTTTAGAAACAATGTGGATCTTGCTGGTCTTTCAGTTCAACTGGTGCCTTGGAGGGTCAGCTCTTCCGTAAAACTGGAAAGCTGGTTTCTCTGAGTGAGCAAAACTTGGTGGACTGTTCCAGACCACAGGGCAATCAAGGCTGTAACGGAGGCCTCATGGACCAGGCCTTCCTGTATGTTAAAGAGAACAACGGGCTGGATTCTGAGCAGTCCTACCCTTATCTTGCAAGGGTAAGAATCATATTGTGACTAATTCTGTGCAAAAAAAATAAATTATTTTGAAAGCATGGGGTTGAACTGCTGTATTTGAAGATTGTGAAATTTATTTTGTTTTTCTTAATGTCTTTAAATGAAAATCACTGAATATTTTGAGACTCCAATGTACCATTTTTTTTTTTCTTATTTTAACTTTGCGTTTGCAGGATGATCTGCCATGCCGTTATGACCCCCGTTTTAATGTCGCTAAAGACACCGGATTCGTGGACATTCCCAGTGGTAATGAGCTTGCTCTGATGAATGCTGTTGCTGCTGTGGGTCCTGTATCTGTTGCTATTGATGCAGGACATCAATCAATACAGTTCTATCAGTCTGGTAGGTGTCTGATATCCCTCAGTTTTAATTGTATATTTACTAAAATGGTGGTTTGTGCAGCTATTAAATTATTACTGAACTTACTTTGCCTTAATTCATTTCTAATATTCTGAACTTTAGGCATTTATTATGAGCCGACGTGCAGCAGTAGTCAACTTGATCATGGAGTCTTGGTGGTTGGCTATGGTTATCAGGGTGCTGATGTTGCTGGGAATAGATACTGGATTGTGAAGAACAGGTATGATGCCAACAATCTTTAGTTTTGCGGGCACAAGCTTGATTGCATGTTTTCATATTTTATTATTTCTTTCCACCCTTTTTTAGCTGGACTGACAAATGGGGTAACAAAGGCTACATCTACATGGCTAAAGACAAAAACAATCACTGTGGCATTGCAACATCGGCCAGCTATCCCCTAATGTAAGGCCACTGGAGCCTTCTCTGCATTCTGAAACTGACAAGTTTATGGTTTCTCTGTTTTAATGTATTTTTAAATCTTATATTTAATCAAATTGTTCTGCTGTTAGGGCTATGTTGTGTAGTAGTCTTTATGGAAAATCTGTTCTCTTTCTTTTGTTTTATATATTCTTATCCAATAATGAAAAAAATCTATTTGACCTGCAAATGGATAAATATTAAATTCTGGCATGGAAATCTCAAGTCTGTACTGTATTTATTTGCACGCCCTGTAGGAAATCTCATAATAAAAAAAAAAAGTTTTTAAAAGTGTTTCTTACAGTAGGTCTGTGTTGAACTTAATGGTGCAGATTAAGACTAAGCTATTCTGATTATGCAATAGAATTCTGTATAACCGGACACAAAAATATTTGATATGCATTAATGGCAAATGTTTAAAGCTGATTAAGTGTAATTCGTAGGTTAACCCATGCAAAAACAGTTTATCTGACAATATTTTCTATAAATCAAGGGTGGATGAAATTAAATGATTAAGCATTTGTTTTACTTAAAGTAGAGCTGTTTACCCTCTTCTTACTTGGTTAGACGACATAATTGTTGAGACCTTTTACTGTGTGTACTGTAGTTTCAAATGGGGATATAAAGAGATTTTAGTTGCCCTTGAAGTCTGATTCAATGAAAATTCAGCCTGTAGCTTATTACATTTTACAGGCTAATTCCATTTCAAGAGTTCACACTTAGCTGATGATTCATCAAAAGCTTGTTTGGCATGCTGTCCCGGGAGAGAGCCCCGAGCTCAAGGGATCCTCGAGCACGGGGCTTCCTCCCGTTTGCAGAGCGAGAGGGGAGCCTGAGCTCGGTGGATCTCAGAACTCCCCATCTGCAGTAGCTAAGGGAACATGTGAGGAAAAAAGGGGGCTAGACAAATGCTTGATTGTTATGCATGATGTGTATATATATATATTTGAATGGTGGGAGGAAACCGGAAAACCAATGCGGACACGGGGAGAATATACAAACTCCTCACAGAAACACCTACCTACCTGGCAGGACCAGGGCTGGCAGTGTTCTTGCTGTGGGGCTAACAGTGCTAACCACTGTGCCTCTGTGCCACCCGATCTATAGTGAAGGAGGAGAATGGGGAGGAAGGGGGGTTTCTTCCAAACGAAGATAAAGTGGACTGAAAACTGTGGTTATTTATAGTTGCTTATGGCTCATATGATTGGATGATACTGATTAGCTTAATACGAGACAGGCTGTGATAAATCATAAGCACGTGATCCTCTCGAAATTAGTTTATGAATAAACCTCACTTAAAACCATTTATAATTTGGGGAGTTGAACATTATTAGGTGTGTAGTTATTTTCAGATAAACGCAGCTTAGTTCAAGGCAGACTTTGACCAGTAGTTCCAGGCAGACAAGTAGTTCCAGGCAGATTTTGACTAGATTAACATTTTATCACTATTACAGTTGTACCAGCTACTGGCCAAATCACCACCTCTGTTGTGCTTTATTTTCTAAAAAAGCCCGTCATCTAATTATTACTTTATTAAGGCCCAATCCCAATTTTACCCCTTAGCCCTTCCCCTTTACCCCAAGCCCTCGTTTTGTGTTCCCGTGAAGGGTTAGGGGTGTCCCAAGGAAAGTGGTGAATAGCACCTTTGAATGAAGATTTTTCAGGACCATACTCGAAACCAAGGGGTAAGAAAATTTCCCAGAATACACCAGCCACAACAGCAGTATCGTAGCACTGTTCTGACTGCACTTTTCTTGTCGGTCCTGTGTTATTTATGTTAAGTTCTGGATGCATATGGACAATAGATGTTTATTTTTTAAATCTACTTTGTGTACCATTTACCATTTTTACCTAATCACTTTTTTTTCTCACCCTCCACCTGAAACTATGTATTTTCATGTTTAACATTAATATGCACACACTCCACTGTAATGCATAGAAATTTGCCTCAAGAGAGATAGGGCAGGGTTAAATTAGTTAGTTGGAATGTAAAAGGAATGAATAATAAATGTAAAAAGTGTAATGGTTTTTTCCAAACTCACAACGCTAAAGGCTAATATATGTTTTCTGCAGGAAACTCACCGTAAGAACTCTTGCTATAAAAGTCTGAAGAGATCTTGGGTAGGGCAGGTGTTCCACTCGGGATTCAACTGCAAAGCTAGAGGCGCAGCTATCTTAACAAGAATACTCCATTTAACCCTTCTGAAGTTGTCTGTGACCCCAACGGTAGATATGTGATCGTGTCAGGCACTCTTTATGATAGTCAAGTGGTTTTAGTTAGTGTTTACGCGCCCAACTGGCATAACTCAAACTTTTTTACCAAAATTTTCTAAATTCCCAGACTTAAATTCTTACCAATTGATCTTAGGTGATTTAAATTGCGTCCTAAATACTATTTTAGACAGATCATCCCCTAAACCAGCTACTCTATCTCAGTCTTCTAAAATCATGAACTCCTTGGAAGGATACAGAATGGTTGATATTTGGTGGTTTTTAAATCCCTCCTCTAGAACCTTTTCTTTCTTTTCCGCTGTTCACCATACTTACTCGCATATTGATTATTTTATCACTGACAACAAACTTATTCCCCGAGTAAAATTCTCTCTTTATGACAGTATGACCATCTCTGACCATGCTCCAGTAATTCTAGAATTTGACCCTCTCTGGATATGGAAGAGGCTTTCATATTTGGAGTATGAATGTCTTACTTCTTTAGTTTAACTGAAATTCTACATGCGATTTCATAAATGCAGAGTGGAAAATCCCCAGGCCCAGATGGGTTTCTAACCGAGTTTAAAACGTTTTCTCTTCAGCTTTCTCCATTACTTCTTTCGGTTTTTGAAGAATCTTTTAATAACGGTAGTTTGCCCTTATCCATGCTTCTAGCCTTAATTTCATTGACTTATTCATTAGTTAAAATCATTTTAAAGTTAAATACTCATTTAAATAATCAAATAATCATATTTAATAAAGATAATGAGAAACAGGATGATGTGAAAAGGACAAACATTGATCCATGAGACGGTTTGGAAGGCCGAAATCCGAATCCTTCATTCCCCCTTGGCTTCTGTGAAAATAAATGGTATAAAATTCGGAATATTTTTCACTTTATCGTGGGACAAGACAGGGTTGTCCCCTGTCCCCACTATTATTCGTTATAGCTATATGTGACGAGGGTATGGATACGAGTTAGAACTATCTTTGAATCAAAATGACCGACTACGCCGGATTGAGGTTCCCACTGACTGGATACAAGCAGACTGACTTTTACCCCAGCACACGCACACCACAGTGCACTCGATTTACACTATCAAGCACTCAGTGTCCCACAGCACACGGGAAAGCACCACCACCATTTGGAAAAGGACCAGTCAGCCACCGGGAGAAACCTCAGTTCCGGAAAGAAAATCAAAATTAAAGTAAATAAACTAAAAAATAACTTAAACACATCAATAAGTGGGTCAATCAGGTTAACAAACCTACTCTATGATCTGGTTGAGAGACAGCTACAGCTGGTATAACAACATCTCATATACACACTCTGAATCAAAACAATTGACACTCAAAATAATAATAATAATAATAATAATAATAATAATAATCTCACAAAAAGAAAAAGCTAAGTAACAAAAACAAAATAAATACTCTGCATAACTAAACCAAACGAAAAAGACAAAAAATAAGATGTCACACAACAAAAAGCAGAGCACCACTAATGTTAACACAAATCAATACATCCAAAACAACCGAATGAATGAAGGGGAGCACAAAGCGGCACACTGATCAAAATGGGCAGTCCCCTTTAAACAGCTGCGTTGGTGGCGTCTGTACGATGGCCAACGACACCGGCGTTAGCATTAGCAGCATGGTATAAACAGCAGTAGCACACGCCCAGACGACCTCCAATAACCATGGCAATAGCGAGGAATAAGAGCTAATAAAGCGAATTAGACATCGAGAGGAAAAGGGATCAAGAGAAAGGGAGAATCCTAAAGAGAGGCACAAACAAAACCATTAAAAATAGTCTTTTAAATGATAACACCAATCATAACAGTGCCTCACTTACCAATGGGACGCTTTGAGCACTTGTTGGTCAGGTATGTAAATACAGCGAGGTGCAGGACTTAATATCTCTACTACATGAGAAATGCCAACACAATCTCACGGCAATTCGTAACTTTTTGATTTAGTGGCTAATTCATATGAATTTGTACGATTTAATTCGTACAATTTAGTACGATTTGCTCATCCCCCAATGACGGTTGGGTTTAGGGGTGGGGTTAGGTGCCACGCCTCCTTTTTAAAATCGTATAATTTCGTACGACTGAACTCGTATGAATTTGTACGAATTAGCCACTAAAGTGACAATACGTAAAATACTTACGTTTTCTCGTGAGATCAGGCTGGAAATGCAGGTTAAATGCTGCCAAATCCCATTACCCAGCCAATTAAACGCTATCACGTACCTGCAACGATGAACAGTTGTCCAGCCACCCCAGCCCAGAAAAATGCCACAGCCACACAATGCACTAGAACAATGCCAAAAGTAGATGACCCTATTAGTTTAACTGAAATTCTACATGCGATTTCATAAATGCAGAGTGGAAAATCCCCAGGCCCAGATGAGTTTTTACCGAGTTTAAAAGTTCTCTCTTCAGCTTTCTCCATTACTTCTTTCGGTTTTTGAAGAATCTTTTAATAACGGTAGTTTGCCCTTATCCATGCTTCTAGCCTTAATTTCATTGACTTATTCATTAGTTAAAATAATTTTAAAGTTAAATACTCATTTAAATAATCAAATATTAATATTTAATAAAGATAATGAGAAACAGGATGATGTAAAAAGGACAAACGACACCGGCATTAGCAGCGTGGTATAAACAGCAGTAGCACACGCTCAGACGACCTCCAATAACCATGGCAATAGCGAGGAATAAGAGCTAATAAAGCGAATTAGACATCGAGAGGAAAAGGGATCAAGAGAAAGGGAGAATCCTAAAGAGAGGCACAAACAAAACCATTAAAAATAATCCTTTAATTGATAACACCAATCATAACAGTGCCTTACTTACCAATGGGACGCTTTGAGCACTTGTTGGTCAGGTATGTCGTCCAGCCAACCCAGCCCAGAAAAATGCCACAGCCACACAATGCACTAGAACAATGCCAAAAGTAAAACTTAACGTTGGCCCATTCAAACAAATGAAAAATCATTATCAGAACACAATGCCTCTACCTGTAGCTGCGAAGATGGACACACAAACAAAGTGCGTCGGACGTGACGCATCCCAAGGGACAACCAATCAGGCTTTAAAAAGGCGGCGCTACGTGCCAATTGGATAATGTCAATGTCAATCAGCTGCGCAACACCATCACATTTGGATTGATGCCAATATCAAATCAGCTGCACTACATCACATATAGAACCCCTTGCAATAGCTTTTCGTTTCAACCACAACATAACTGGTAATTTTAGAGCAAATATAGAACAAAAAATCTCTCTCTACACCGACGAAGTTGTTCTGTATATTGCAAACCCAGAAACCAGTTTCCTCTTTATTTTGGACATTTTGAAACAGTTCAGTAGCATCTCAGGCTATAAATTAAATTTAAATTAGAGCGAGCTCTTCCCAATTAATTCAGCTGCAAGGGGTCTTCCATTATTAGTGTTCCCATTTTATCTAGCCTCACATCAGTTTCGTTACTTTCGTTACTAAACAGTAACAAGGAAATATGTAGATCTTTTCAAGCATAATTTTATTCTAATTCTGGATCAAACGAAGCAAGATCTAGCTAGGTGGACGACTCTTCCATTATCGCTTGGAGGCAAAATTAATACCATAAAAATGAACATTTTGCCTAAATTTCTTTTCTTATTTCAAAACATTCCAGTGATTATACCCAAATCTTTTTTTAAGACTTTAGGGATATTTTAAGAATTAATTTGGAATGGAGTCCCAGCAAGGATTCAGAAATTATTTCTCCAGCAACCCAAAAGATTAGGTGGATTTGCTTTTTCCAATATCTTATTTTATTACTGGGCAACAAACATTCATAGTATCTTATATTAGAGCCAGTCCCACTACGGTCTTTGCCAATGGGTTCCAGCATGGGTTGAAAGGAATGTGACTCTTGTAGCAGAGTTTATTTACAAACCTTGTTATGCTCATCATTGTCTATTAAATATTCTTGTTTTTCTTCTAACCCCCTAGTCTTACATAGTCTAAGAATTAGGAAACAATTTAGAAAACATTTCGGTTTTCAGGCAATGTTGTGTTTGTCTCCTATATATAAAAATCCTTCTTTTTTGCCTTTTATTTCAGATGGAGCATTTGCATTATGGTTTAGAAGAGGTATTGTAAATATTAATGATCTCTTTCACGAGAACACTTTTTTTTAACCTTTCCATATTTTTTAGAAAAATTCAGGCTCCCAAAAACTCACTTCTTTAGGTATTTGCAGACTCGTGAATTTATAAGAAATACATTTTCTCACTTCCCCCATACACCTCTTTAACAAGAGATTGATCAGATCTTGGAAAAAAAGTCTCCAAGGGTGCTATCTCCAACATATATAAAACAATTTTCTTATTCAATATAATGTCAGATTCTTCATCTTTGTTTAAAATAAAATTAGACTGGCAATCGGATGTCAACCATGTTTTTTCAGACGATCAATGATCAAAAGTTTTTCGTCGTGTACATACTACTTCTATCTGTGCTCGCCATTCACTGCTGCGGTTTATACTAGTACATATAATTTATTGGACAAAAGTTAAACTATCTAATATAAACCCAGAAATTGATCCCATTTGTCATAGATCGGCATCTATAGATCGGCAATTAGCTCCAGCTACCCTCTACCATACCCTTTGGCTTTGTCCAGAGTTAATCTCTTTTTGGACATTAATATTTAAATCAATATCTGATATTTTTCTTCTAAAAATTTAACCATGTCCTTTAGTGGCACTGTGTGGCATTAATCTTACAAGTGTATCACTATCATCTTTGCAGTCAAATGTATTAGCCTTTTGCTCAATAATTGCTAAAAGAATTATCCTATTGAACTGGAAAAAACCTTCTCCACTAAACTACTTTAATTGGATCTATGACCTGTTGCAGTTCATTTAAATAGAGAAAATTACATATACAATTAATGGCAAAAC
Source organism: Danio aesculapii (assembly GCF_903798145.1). Classification (NCBI taxonomy): domain Eukaryota; kingdom Metazoa; phylum Chordata; class Actinopteri; order Cypriniformes; family Danionidae; genus Danio; species Danio aesculapii. Next base: position 18,417,429 of record NC_079446.1, read on the forward strand.
AGAGGATTTCTATCCAGCAACCTTTCCTGTTGTATTTAAAAAAATAGCTTTATATATCCTGTCTTCATATTTAACCCTGTCTGTATCTGTCTTTCCCCTTCGGATGGAGAACTTCAATGCTATAAGTGGATTTAATCCACGTATGGGGGATTTTGTTCAGAAAGCCAATCGTCTGAAAGAGTATGTAAACGGGCCAATGAAATGCCAAATGAATTGGCAGCATCAGCTTGCGCACCTGATGCTTGTTGCAATCAATTTAGCATAAAAGCACAGTGAAAGCAAGAAGACACATCCTTCTCGCTGATATCCAGCGATTTCGAGCGAATGAGAGCAGTCTCCCAGTCCAGAGTGTATGCACGCGGTCAATCTTTGTCTGCGTGGTGCCTCTTTTTGGCGGGGGCGCCTCGTCTCTCGTCCAAAGCCTGTAGGTTGTCTGCCTCCCTCAGAGCTAGAGCTTATAAGGCTGTGGGCCAGGCTGCTTCCGCGTTGCACGCTATGTCCACCAACCAGCGCTACCAAGCGCAGGCGCTGGCCCAGCTGCACGAGGGTGGGTCTGACCCAAGCTTGCTACACGAGCTCCGCACCGCTAGCGACTATGCTCTTCGGACCACTAAGTCCACTGCGTGTGCGTTGCGGAGGACGATCTCCACATTAGTGGTCCAGGAGCACCACCTCTGGCTAAACCTGGCTGATATGCGCAAAGTCGACCGAGTCCACTTTCTTGACTTCCCCATATTCCAGGCTGGCCTGTTCGGCAACACCGTTGGTGAATTCTCCCAGGAATTCAAGGCGGTGAGAAAGCAGTCTGATGGAGATGGAGAGCTGGTTTTACAGCCCGTACTTCATCGTGCCCAAAAAGAGCGGTGGGTAACGGCCAATCCTAGATCTGCGCATTTTGAACCGCTGTCTGCACAAGCTGCCGTTCAGAATGCTCAAGCAGAAGCACATCCTCCGGTGCATTCGTCCTCAGGATTGGTTTGCAACGATAGACCTGAAGGACGCGTATTTCCATGTCTCCATTCTTCCACGCCACCGTCAGTTTCTGTGGTTTGCGTTCGAAGGTCGAGCTTGGCAATACAAAGTCCTCACCTTCAGGCTCTCTCTGTCTCCGCGGGTTTTCACCAAGCTCGCGGAGGGTGCCTTAGCGCCCCTTTGGCTCACGGGCATCCGCATACTCAATTATCTCGACGACTGGCTAGTATTAGCCCCCTCTTGGGAGCAATTGATTATGCACAGAGACAAGGTGCTCCGGCACCTCCACCTGTTGGGGCTTCAGGTCAACCGAGAAAAGAGCAAACTCGCCCCTGTGCAGAGGATCTCTTATTTTGGGCTGGAGCTGGACTCAGTCACCATGACAGCGCGCCTCTCCGGAGAGCGCGCTCAGCTAATGCTGAACTGTCTGAGAGAGATCGACAGAAAAATAGTGGTCCCACTGAAATTATTTCAGAGGCTCCTGGGGCATATGGCATCCACAGCCGCTGTCACGCCGCTCGGATTACTTCATATGAGACCACTTCAGCACTGGCTTCACGATCGAGTCCCCAGACGCGCATGGCACGCGGGCACACACCAAGTCACTATTACGGAGCTGTGTCGCCGCGCCCCCAGCCCACCCCTCTTTCCTACAGGTCGGAGTGCCTCTAGGACAGGCGTCCAGTCATGTTGATGTTTCAACAGATGCTTTCAGCATGGGCTGGGGGACTGTGTGTTGCGGGCATGCAGCTGTGGAAAGGAACCCAGTTGCATTGGCATATCAATCGCCTAGAGCTGTTGGCAGTGTTCCTCGCTCTCCACCATTTTTTTCCGGTGCTGGAGCAGCAGCACGTGCTGGTCAGGACGGACAGCATGGCGGCGGTGGCGTATATCAACTGCATGGGGGGTATTCGATCTCGCCGCATATCTCAGCTCGCCCGTTCTCTGCTCCTCTGGAGTCATACGCGGCTGAAATCGATGCGCGCCATTCACATTCCAGGTGAGCTCAACCGTGCTTCCGACGCACTCTCACGGCAGCCTTTTGATTCTGGAGAATGGAGACTCCACCTCGAGTCTGTTCAGCTGATATGGGCGCGATTTGGGGAAGCCCAGATCAATCTGTTTGCTTTCCCCGAGAACGCTCATTGCCAGTTGTTTTTTTCCCTGACCAAGGGCTCTTTCGGCATGGATGCACTGTTCCACAGCTGGCCTCGGGGCGTGCGCAAATTTGCGTTTCCCCCAGTGACCCTGCTCGTGCAGTTACTGTGCAAAGTCAGGGAGGACGAGGATCAGGTCTTTGCCAGTTGCGCCCCTCTGGCCCAACCGGACCTGGAAGTCAGAGCTCTCCCTCCTTGCGACGGCCCTCCCCTGGCAGATCCCTTTGAGAGAGGACCTGACCTACTCTCTCAAGGACAGGGCACCATCTGGCACCCTCGCCCCGATCTTTGGAACCTCCACGTGTGGTCCTTAGACGGGAGGAAGACTTACCTAACCTACCGACTGCGGTGGTTAATACGCGTGAAGTGGAGTCTTTTCACTGAATGATGCGTCTCTCGCAGAGAAGACCCCTGAGATTGCCAGATCAGCGTTGTGCTTTCTTTCCTCCAAGAGAAGCTGGAGAGCAGGCTGTCACCCTCCACACTCAAGGTTTACGTGGCTGCCATCTCTGGTCATCATGACACGGTGACTGGCAGCCCCGTGGGAAGGCATAACCTCATCACTGGTTTCTCAGAGGCGTTAGGTGAATTAATCCACCCGCCCCCCTCTCATGCCCTCTTGCGAGCCTGCGTAAAGATCCCTTCGAACCACTCGACTCAGTATCTTTAAGATTTCTGTCCCTGAAGACAGCTCTGCTGGTCGTGTTGGCATCGATTAAGAGGGTCGGGGACATGGAGGCATTTTCGGTCAGGGACTCGAGCCTGGAATTCGGGCCGGCTTACTCTCACGTTGTCCTGAGACCCCACCCGGGATATGTGCCCAAGGTTCCTACCACACCGTTTAAAGACCAGGTAGTGAGCCTGCAAGCGCTGCCCCCGTAGGAGGCAGACCCAGCCCTTTCATTACTTTGTCCAGTTCGTGCTTTGCGAATTTATCTGGAATTTATCTTTACATACTCTTTTAGACGATTGGCTTTCTGAACAAAATCCCCCATGGCCTACTTGGGTGTCATTTGTTAATATTATTATTATTACTATTATTATGTATATGTATGTTTTTTGTTTGTTTTTTATTGTTTGGTTTGTTTGTTCCTTTTTTGTTGTTGTTGTTGTTTACTTTCTTTATCTTCATTTCAATATGGTTCAGAGAGTAAGGAATGTGTTTAATTACCACTCAGTATTTCTCTCCTTAACATTGTGAAAGTAATGTGTTGTGGTTTTTCTTTGCCTCACTTTGTAGTACCTCTCTGATTGAGAATTGTTAATAAAAAGAGTTAAACTAAAATGTGGTAGTGGGGTAAAGTGAGACATAAGGCACAAGTTAAATTTAGTCTACCAGACTGCAGGACTTGTGAATGAGGCCTTCATGTCAGCGGTGACACCACACAACATCATTCTGGATTTAGGTCCACAGGAAATATTCAGTATAAAGAGAAAATTTCCTTGATGAAGCATTTACACCATCCAGTGTGTCAGACTGGCCAAACCCTGAGCTCCAGCTTGCTACTACAGAAGATTTGAATGGTCCACCCCCTGCAGATGATCCACCTGCAGATAATTCCCCCACTGATGCTAAACCATTCACTGTACATGGTCTACATGAATGTGCTACGTGTTTCCAGCCAACCTGTATATGTGTCTCCTCATGAAATGCTATAATTTCTCAAATGTCCCCCAGAACACAATCCAAATGAAAGCGTGTGACGGCCATCCTAACTGATACTCCTGAGAAGCAGAAAATTTTAAAAAGTTTATAAAGAAAGACAAAAAAACTAGCAGGGAAAAGCAAAAGAATAGCAAATAAAAGGAAAAATAGAAAAATAATGAAATCATAGTTAGCAGCTCTGAGAAAAGTCTCAGTTAATAATGTGTCTGACCATGGGTGCTCTGAGGATGAGAGTAGTGATCCAAGAAACACAGCTCTGTCTGTGGGAGACTTTGTCATAGTTAACTTTGCAACCAAAAACACAAGCATTCATTACATTGGCATGGTTAAGAAAGTTGCGGATGACGAGATATGCACGTCATGATTTTGCCAAGTATAATGTGATCCTGGATTAACATCTATGTTGATCCTGGAACATCATTTGTGAACATCAAAAATGTAATCCCTACCCCTAACCCCAACCAAAACTGTAAATTACTCCCAAAATCAGAGGGGAGTAATAGTTGATAACAATCATGTAGAAGTGCAACCTAACCATAAGCTTAAACTCAGAGCCGGCCCAAGGCATAAGAGAACTAAGCGGCTGCTTAGGGCCCCATGGCCACCAGGGGCCCCCCAAGAGTGCACGAAATGAATGAGTGACTTTCGTTTTATGTTTGTTTGTTGGGTTATGGATAAGGGGTGGGACAAAACATATGCCCATTTATCATGTTATTTCCGGCCGCGATACATACTCTGGCGCCACGTATCGATACTTATCTAAATTTACAAAATATATGAATTAATTAGTCTTTCACACTGACTGCAACAGATTACCGCTTTAGATACAGTACACCCAGCCACCACCAGGCGCTTCCCATAACAGCAGATCATCAGAGATACACCGGCGTCATGTAAACCGCTGACAGGTGAGCCATTGCAATGGTGGAAATCTCAGGCATACGGATATTCTTCTGTCCAAGCTGGACCAAGGTATTTGTGTTTCAGACATCCAGCTCCAACGAATTTACTGCTAGTTTCTTCCTCACAGATGCGCTTTCACTTCGCTATATCGCTTGCGCGTGCCCGCGGGCGGTGCTGTGGCTTAAATGTGCTCAAACTTTTTAATTCCGCCAAATATGTATTAGATAAAGATATCAATAGGGGGTGAACATATAATTTAAAAGGCCTTGCGTTTATTTAACCCTTACAGATTTTGGCAAAGTCTTGTAGATGGTATTTTGGCTAAAAAATATTAGTGTAATTAAAAAATCTTTTTAAATAGATGAGTAAATAACTGATGTTCTCCACTGCTGAAAACTTCATACGCGATGAGAGGAGTCTGTTCTCACCTCTCAGAGCATTCTGATCAGTTAAAGAAAAAATATTAATGCATTAATTACAAATATTTAATGCATGATTGTTTATTCAAAATAAACCAGGGCTAAGCATAAAATGTTTCCATGTTTTCATAAAATAAGTTGATCAAGTTGTAATAAGTGTTTTAAATTTACAGAAAACTAGAAAGCAATAATTGACTATTTTGACAGTGTTTTCTTAAATGCATATTCCACAAAATTGAGATTCTGCTGCTATGATAGAGATGATGGTGATTTTCAATCACAAACTGCTCTTTGCACATCAGCATTGTAAAGTTGTTTGACAGCTGTGCGCTTGTTTTACATTGTTGCAATTTTAGAAACATGCTGTCATTAAAAGAAATGCATCAACCTTTTGATGCATTTTTTCCCTTTTGCATTTTTTTATTTATTTATTTTTTTTCATTTTTGATGCATTTTTTTCATGATATATTTGTGATATATCATGATTGGTTTTCTTGTGATCTGTTGATTTATCGCAGAATCACTGATATCATTATTGAAGCAACAGTGCACGGCACAGCAGCAAAACGCTTCATAAACTTGGTGATAAAAATAAGCTTCTGATTTATTCATTTGTTTCAAATTTCTTATTACACAGCCATTAACTATGGATGGTAAATACACTGCAAAAATGATTTTCTTTCTTCTTTTTTTGTCTAGTCCAAATATCTAAAAAAAAATTTAACCAATAAACATTTTCTAGACAGATTTTTAGTCAAAATTATGTGCATTTTTTTTCTAAAAAAGGCTCAATGATCTGTCAATTAGGGTAAATAAAACAATATTGTTTTTGGTTTTAAGTAAGATTATTGTACTTATCTCATTGGCAGATTAATTTGTTCACTTTACAGGAAAAAAAAAATCACTTACTTTCGAATTATTTCTGAAAACTGATTTTTTTTTTCTAGATATTTAGTAATATGCTATATGCGAATACGTCTACAAAATGCTTCCTGATTTAATTTGAATTTGATGTAAATAGTTTAGGCTATTTGAACTACAAAATGCATTTTTTTCAGTGTTAACATTTATCCATTTAAAAAAAAAAAGATCTTTATTGTCACTATTCTTGACCGTTTGGCAGCGTTTTGTGACTGAATAATAATAATAATAATAATAATAATAATAATAATAATAATAATAATAATAATAATAATAATAATAAGTATGCTATTGGCTACTTCTAGCTGTATTTGTTTCTGTCAACATTAATTACAGCTTAGATTAATGTTTTGTGTCTAATTGTTTAGTTTTGTGGCATCAATAGGCAGTTGATCAATAGGCAGTTGTTTCTGCAGTATAATATTTGCAATTGTCTTTAAACATTTTATGATTTAAGCAACACAGCCAAATAAAATCGATAATGCATGTTTTAAATTTACAGTGTGCAAATAAATCAAGGATCGACGATAATTTGTCACATTGTTTGCACCAAGGGGGCCCCAAATAAAATCCTGCTTAGGGCCCCCTGAAGGCTTGGGCCGGCCCTGCTTAAACTTCACATAAAAGATAAACCTATCCCTTATTTCGGATTGGCTGATTGAAATGATGTTCAAGGATCAATATAGATGTTAATCCAGGAACATGTGGGTGAAATTAGGTTGGCGAGGGGGTATGTGCACAATTTTAAAGAAGAATCCAGGGAAACACAAAAGAGTGGGTGTTGCAGAGTGAGACAGTAGGCTAATGTTCTAATCCAGGTAGGTCTAGTCTTGTGTTCAGAGTCCCAAGCTGTTTTATCTGGTTCTGATTGTCCTTTTCTCTGACCCCCAGACACTATAGCTGGCTCTAAGGGTAGTGTGTTCTGACCCCCAGATTGTAGTCTAATCTAACTGGTTCTATCTGTCATTAAAATGTAAATTCAAATAGTTTGAATTAGATTGCTATGTTTGGTTTTGTTCAGAGTATTTAGAAGGTTTAGAAAAACAAATGTGCTTAATTGACCAATCCCTAATTCACAATTGAACAGTTCTGAAATGTGTAGTTGTCAAACTAGCTGTCAGGATACAAACTTTTACAACATGTGTTGTTATGGTAGTTTTAAAGTGGAAAAGTAAGAGGATCAGTTTACCCCTGGCTGGTTCACTTCACCCCTTTTCTGGTCTGACCATTTTTCTGGTCTGTCTCAGTTTACCCCAAAGCTGGGGTAAATTGAGACACAAAACAACTTTTTTTAAAACAATCATATTTTCACTGGCTTTTATCCTAAATACTGCCTGATATATTCAACTGCTAGAAAACAGTCTGAATTAGTGAGAAATGTGTAAATTTGACCAATATATAATTTTAGCTTGCTTAGAGGGGAGAAAATGTAAAAAAAATGTCTCACTTTACCCCACTCTCCCCTACAGTTATGATCTTATTGCCACATCAGATCGTTATGATAACATAATTTATGCCTTCAGTGATTTCCTGAAGATAAATACCAAAAAATAACACAACTGGAATAACTACAGCAGTCGCAATCGTCTGATCTCATATGAAGCAGGAGATTGCAATGACATATGATGACATGTGCAGGTGCTGTAGCGCTGTCCCAATTCTTAGGGGTAAATTTTAAAGCCCTTTCTCATCAGCTAAGGGGTAGATGTACAAAAATAGAATTGGGATTGGGCCTAACTTTCAGCACCAAAAGGCATTTACTCATAGATGACAATTAAATTAAAAATATATATATTTTTTTTGTAAAATTAGTGGATAAATGCAGATTTTTGCTTAAATATTCAATGCTTAAGCGAGTGCATGCACAGACCTACTGTGGGGCAGGGGCAGAGGGACCAAAAAGGTCACTTATATACATTTTTAATACCAGTTATTTTTTTTTATGCAGTAATTTAATTAATTTATTATCTGTCCTAAAACACATTTGGTTATTTTTATTTTCCCCACTTTTTTATCAGCATGTTTTTTTTTTTTTTTTCAACAGTTTATATTCATATTTCAATGACATGGTTGAATGAACTGTTAGAGAGTAGCAAACAATAGAGAGTAGCAGTGTGTAAACTACATATAGATGAGTAAATTTGACAGAATTATCAATATTGGTGAATAATTTCTTTAAAGGGCTAAACACAGCAAAAAGGCAGAAAAAAACTCAAACACGATGAAACAGAGCCTGTCACAATTACCACAGTATGGTGAGTGAGCCGATTGTGCTGTTTTTGCTATTCTACTCGCAGCAAATCTGACAAGATGCCCACCAAACTGGTAAATATTCTGCTGTATAGAGATCCATCAATGCCAAGTTACTGTACAAAAAATACCTGATTTAATGTCCAAAAACCTGGACTCCTGTTGTGTGATTGAAGCATCCTCATTTATAGTTGTGTTTACTGTGCAGCTGTGGTGATTCCAGTGGTTACGAATTATGTAGTTCAATATACTATGAAAAATGCAGTGCTTACTGCTTCTTGAAGTGCAGTTGGATCACAGAGAGTTGGAACAGATCTTTTAATCCTGGTTTCTTTGCAAATCCAGTCTTGTTTATAAGAAATAATACCTACATCACTCCATTATGACTGTGGACACACTACACCTACACACATGTCTGTCAAACACCTTCCAAAAGCTGTTTTTGCATCATAGGTGCCCTTTTACAAAAATGCATCAAAGTATATTATGGACTTTGATATAAGTAATGAACCGCCAATAACTCTGACATATGTTTTATAAAGCGGATGCCCATCCAGCTGCAACATAGTTCTTGTTGGTGCGTTTACATCTGACACCGAACAACAGCTCAATAAATTGGGCTCAGTTTAGTCTAAAGCACCGCTTAAAGCTTCCATCATCCAGGTACAGTTTCTGGAGGAGTTGATGAACTTACAGAGCTGGGTGCATCAACACTGATGATCCTGAGAAGGGCCTGCCTTGCTATGGGCATTAACAGTTAAACTCAAATACCTGTGGAGATAGACAAAGGCCGGGAGTCTGATACAATTGTTAAAAACATTTATTGACATTGGTGCCAATAGCCTAGTGGTTAGGGCGTTGACACATAGCACTGAGGTGCTTGTGGCGACCTGAGTTCAATTCCCAGCTCAAGGTCCTTTGTTGATGCCTCCCCTGTCTCTGCTCCCCACACTTTCCTGTCTGTACATCTATATATATATATAAACATTTCCTGAAGAAAATAGTTTGCTGTTTCATTATTAAGTCAGCATCAAGACACATACAGAGTGCGTAGACTTCTCTGCTCAAACAATCTCAAATCAACATCAAGCATACTCTAACAGAATGTCACGGACTACGTTGCACATCTTAGGTAGAAAGACTTTGGTTGGTTGAAATATAGATACATTTAGACAATCTCCACATGTGTATGTAAAATTCAGGGCAAAATCTCAAAAGAAACAGGTACAAACACTAAACTAAGGCAAAGGAAAGGACTAGACTAAATACAGCAAGCTCTAACAAGGAGGCATTAGACAAATTACATCCAAAACAAGCCAACCAAGATTAGATGTTTGCAAACAAAGGATAGGTGTCAAGTAAACAGTAGAGTAAATGAGGATAGAACCATAGTCACTCTAGAGTTTGTGCTTGCAAAATTCTGTCATTCTGCAAGAGGGTGTGATAACAATACACACGGAGGCAGGGAGCACATGGCCAACACAAACAAAGACAAAGCCATGTGCTCAGGCACAAAACAAACCAAGACACATTAAGCAAAGACAATACTGACTGTCCAGACATAAAAAAGACGAGACTAGGACCCTGATAAAAAAAAAGTTTAATAACTTGTTATTCTTTGTGGTTAAAGGCAAAAACTTATTCTTTCTGCAATCAGTGTAATGTCTGAGCTCAGTAATCAAATATGTACCATTCTGAGGAATGAGTATGAAGTAAGGGCTAGTGGGAGAGTCGTTTTAATGGAATTTAATCTTGCAAACCAAATTTAAAGAAAACTTACGCATTTCCCGGACAGCATTTGTGTTGGGTGATGGAGGGTGTGATGAGTCTCCAGGGGTTCACTGTGAATACTGTGTACCCTTGGAGATGTGGGTGTCTGTGGTCATGTACTGACTAAATAGGTGCAGAGAATATAGCTGAAAATATCAGAAAAAAAACTTTTATGTTGATGCACCTTCTAACTTAATTTAAACATTTTTTAAATGGAATATTAGTTCACTCTATATGCTGTATATATACACATGTATATTTTTATACATGTATATTTTCATTTTGTCAGTTTTAGTACTGTTTATTTTACTTAAAATAAACTTTAACGTCAGAAAAGATTATGCAATGATGAAAAAAGTTCAAGCCAGGCTCATTCTGATTATGTACCTCCATATACATTTCTGGAGACCGCCAAATACGTCCTAGGAGCTATGTTTTTTGCAGTTTTTGTTTTCACGAATCCACCAGAGGCCGCTGTGTACACTTTTTGAGATCTCAAATTTCTTTCGCGGGTGCCATTCGTACACCGGCGTTTCTCACGTAAATCCACCAGAGGTCACTGTCTACTGACTGTTTGACTGACTGTCCGATCGACTGACATGCCCAAACACTTCCCTAAACCCAACCGACAGTTTTAAAAGCAATCCAGAAAAAGAAAAGCATTCACCTAATTTTTACCACATTTTCAGATTTTATCTCATTCTCACCTTGATATTTACTTGTTTATTTAATTTTTTGGATTCTGTTTTTGTCTTACCCACTTTCTGGAACCATTACTCATCTGACTGAACCTGCATCTCAAGTTCACCGACGTACATGGCGAGCTAACAGGACAGACTGGTAACAGCCGGTAAGCTGTCCGTATGGAGGTAAGCGGTTAGCCGGTAAGCACGAGAAGGATCAGTGTCATACCGCCCCATAGCATTCGCTTTAAAAACTAAATACAGCCATACATACTTCTGGCAACATAATTTGCGGTCTCCAGAACGTATAGAGCTACGTTTTCAGAATGAGCCTATGTTGAAAAAGTTAATGGGGATGATAAACTGCTTAGGGAAAATAATCTGAAATACCAGTTTATAATTAAGAAAATGAGATTGTGTTAGAAATATGATTTAAAATAAGAACAATCTGTGAAATTTTAAGTTTACCAAGGAAAATACTGTAATCATCAACTATCATCTGACCTTGAACACTCATATTAGCCTGAAAGTATAATGATAACATCTAATAACTTCTAATAATTATTTTGTGTTTATGTCTGATTTTGCTTTAAAATGTTTAGTAAGTGAGTGAGTAACCAGCTTGTTACTTTTATTTATTTACTACTTTATGTTTAAATAAAGTAAGATGAATAAAAGATAAAATGGTAATTAAACAATTATCACTGTAGGGCAAACACACATTATTAAATGTGCAAAGATGTTCTCTCTCCTAGAGCCAGAAAAGAATATATAAAGAACATATTAGTACTGGAAGTATCGTGTCTGCTAATTTTAGTCAGTCTAAATTATTAATAATAATTAGTAATTAGAATAAATGTAGTTAGCATTTAGTGTGAGTACAAAACAGAAGCCACTGATGCCATTTAAAAATGCTTAGTTTTTTAAATGGACTTTGTGTTTTCTCTTGGATTATTTTCTGTCTAAGCATGTGGGATTTGTCAAACACACCCTTATGTGACGAGCACAAACAATGATTACAACAAACCTAACAAACAGAATGTAACAACCCCCCCCAAAAAATCTCTACATCATCCAATCAAGTGTAGCATATTTTATTAAGCTTTCCACTTGTGTATTGTAAATGTTGATTTTATAAACTGTGGAAATAACAAAACATTTTTGATTACCTTAATCTTGTTACAGTAGACTAATAATATAAAGAATCGCCATTGTCCATCGATGAATACTCCATCTTGTGACACTGGATCACATGACAAGATGAAGTTCTTGCTAGATCTGATTGGCTGTAAATACTTGTCTCATCATCACAGTCAGCCAATGAAAGACCGCCTCTATGTTCTGACAGGCTTTAAAACACCCTCAGTTGTAAGCTATCAAAGTCAATAATTTGGTTTGCTTGTGAAAGGTAAGTGTAAATCTTTCTTTTTTCTCCTCTTTCATAAAAGACATTGCTTGCATCATATTAATGTGACATTTAGCTCCACTTACAGTATAGTGGACTGCTTGTGCTGGGTTTTTTTTTTAAAGTGTTTTGTTAATGTTTGTAAATCTTTTCTTTACATTGCATATTTTTTATTAATGTTGTTTTTCAGGCAGGATGATGTTTGCTTTGCTCGTCACGCTGTGCATAAGTGCAGTGTTTGCTGCTCCAACTATAGACATTCATTTAGATGACCATTGGAACTCCTGGAAGAGCCAGCATGGAAAAAGCTATCATGAGGTGAGAAGACTATAGTTTGTAGCCATATATCAGCTTAACATGAAAGAAGCAACGCATGTTTATGTGTTTGTAATGAACTTGGGCTTTGCAATGGCTGACATATCTGCTTTCTTCTCCAGGACGTAGAGGTTGGGAGGAGAATGATTTGGGAGGAAAACTTAAGAAAAATTGAGCAACACAACTTTGAGTACTCCATGGGAAACCACACATTTAAACTGGGAATGAATCAATTTGGTGACATGGTGAGCAGTTTAGTATTACTGTCAAGTCATTTATTTCTCCTATCTATATTCCTATCTATATTTGTACATTCCAAATTGTCAAAAAGATAAAAAAAACAATCAAAATGCACGGATGATTTATTAGTGTGAATTAGATCAGAATGCTGTTGTTTCTTTATTAAATGATTAAATTACAGTCAACAACATCCTGGATTGGAGATTTAAGCCCTGCGTGTTTTAACGAATCTTCAGCAAAATGACTTTAATTCTCAATCTGAGGTGCTATCGATACCTTTTAAAGTACTATTTGTAAGGCTGTTTTATTAAAACTTTTCACAACATTCCCTTTTAGACAAATGAGGAGTTCAGACACGCAATGAATGGTTATAAGCATGACCCCAACCGGAAGTCAAAGGGCGCATTGTTCATGGATCCCAGCTTTTTTGCAGCCCCTCAACTGATTGACTGGAGGCAGAGGGGCTATGTTACTCCTGTCAAAGACCAGGTGAGTTTAAAGTAACTGAAAACTGCTAATGTTTTACGCTAAATTCGGTAGTAGTTGCATATTTTACAATTAATCTATTTCCAGTTGAACAGGTAAACCCAGTTTGTGCTAAAATATAAATGGCTTTTAAATTTCAGTATGTGTATCTGTAGCTTTACTGTTTGGTGACTCTTCTGTCTTGTGATTTTTAGAAACAATGTGGATCTTGCTGGTCTTTCAGTTCAACTGGTGCCTTGGAGGGTCAGCTCTTCCGTAAAACTGGAAGGCTGGTTTCTCTGAGTGAGCAAAACTTGGTGGACTGTTCCAGACCACAGGGCAATCAAGGCTGTAACGGAGGCCTCATGGACCAGGCCTTCCTGTATGTTAAAGAGAACAAAGGGCTGGATTCTGAGCAGTCATACCCTTATCTTGCAAGGGTAAGAATCATATTGTGACAGTTTCTAAGCAAAAAAAAAAAAACGTTTTCTTTTGAAGACATGGGATTTAACTGCTGTATTTGCAAATTGTAAAATAATTTGATTTTGGTTTTCTTAATCTCTTTGAATGAATGTCACTTAGTATTTTGAGACTCCAATGTAGCATTTTTTTCTTATTTTAACTTTGCTCTTGTAGGATGATCTGCCATGCCGGTATGACCCCCGTTTTAATGTCGCTAAAGACACTGGATTTGTGGACATTCCCAGTGGTAATGAGCTTGCTTTGATGAATGCTGTTGCTGCTGTGGGTCCTGTATCTGTTGCTATTGATGCAGGACATCAATCCATACAGTTCTATCAGTCTGGTAGGTGTCTGATATCCCTCAACTCTAGTTTAACTGGATATTTGCTAAAATGGTTGTTTATGCAACTTTTACAAACTTAACTTACTCTGCCTGAATTTACTCTGCCCTCTGCCTCCTTTCTAATATTCTGAACTTTAGGCATCTATTTTGAGCCGACGTGCAGCAGTAGTCAACTTGATCATGGAGTCTTGGTGGTTGGCTATGGTTATCAGGGTGCTAATGTTGCTGGGAATAGATACTGGATTGTGAAGAACAGGTATGATGCCAAAAATCTTTAGTTTTGCGGACACAAGCTTGATTGCATGTTTTCATATTCTATTATTTCTTTCAACTTTTTTTAGCTGGACGGACAAATGGGGTGACGGAGGCTACATCTACATGGCTAAAGACAAAAACAATCACTGTGGCATTGCAACATCGGCCAGCTATCCCCTAATGTAAGGCCACTTGAGCCTTCTCTGCATTGTGAAAAAGACAAGTTTATGGTTTCTCTTTATTTTTAATGTATTTTACATTTTTCTATTTCATCAAATTGTACTGCAGTTAGGGCTATGATATGTAGTAGTTTTTAGGAAAACCTGTTCTTTTTCTTTAGTTTAATAAAGTCTCATAATTTTAGTTTGGAAAACCGCAAATATATTTGTAGCAAGTGTCTTCTATACAAACATGTAGGGCATCACCTGTCTAAATTTGGCAAAGGTTCGGGTGAAGGAATCTCAAGTAGACCCAGTTTTTGCTGGTCAGTGTGTCCAAACAGTCCAGTCTCTGAAACACCAACACTTGCTTATAGATGAACTTGTAGTTTGCATCTACTGCAGCCATCATAGCACATGGAAACGTGTGGAAAAGAATGTTACCTTTTTGGAGGCTGGATATGGATATGTATTCCATCAAGTGCAAGGCAATGTGGAAACTGCCATTTCCATTCAAAGTCCTTCTCCAGTTGCCCAAAACACACTAGGACCTCTTCATCTCAATATATTTTTTTCAATTATGATATTTTTATTAAATTAAAAGTGGTACAACTCTTAACTGATCGACAGTTAAAGGTACAAGTGAATGGTTGAACAACTTAAAATGTTATATTATAAATGTTATATTATAACTGTTATAAATAATGTGCTGCTATCACTCTGGCTAGCTGTTCAATTGCTTCCACTTTGTGCAGTTTAGAGAAATGTACTTACTGGATTTAGATGTTAGTTAAATGAGTTAATAATAGCTTAGACGAGGAACCATAAAAATCTGAATGCATAGGGCGCATAAAATTGTTTAAAACATTTAAAAAACACATTTTTATGTATAGAAATGTAAGCATGAAATTGACAAAATAATTTTGCTTAGTATTGATCAGTAACTAATTTTCCTTTCTTGTTTGATCCAAGGTATTGGTAAACTAAGTTTCTTGATGCGGGCTGACAATGATGTCCATGTAAACCTTGCTTCCATATCTTCATCTCTTCACATGGGCTATTTAAGGGTGTAGAATACGTACTTGTGTACATATCATTTGTGCACTTTTTGCACATGGTTTAACAGCAAGGAACAAAGTTAATCAATAAATATTATTAATAATAATAATAATGATTAATAATTTCCCAGTGCTGTGTTGTGGCTGGAAGGGCATCCACTGCGTAAAACACATGCTGTATATGTTAGCGGTTCATTCCGCTGTGACGACCCTTGATTGATAAAGGGACTAATCCGAAAAGCAAATGAGCGAATGATTAATAATAAGGTAATAAATCAATTCATGTACTACAAAAGAATCAATAAACGAATATAAAGTGGCATGTCAAAAATACTGTATAACCAGGTGGTCTATAATTTACACTATTTATTACACGTGTCTATGAAACTCAAGAGTGTTGTCAGCTTTTAGATACACGTAAAATACAGTCATAATGAGCTGTGGCTTGTATGTAAGTAGGCGGCTCTGAAACATGACGTTTCAGCAGAGGAAGTGGAGGCATTTTCCTTAGTGACGTCGCATACCGGCTGTTTGACACGGAAACAGCCTTACAGCGTGTAAAGAAGAAATGACCGACAGTGACCTCGAATAAGATGTTGAAGACCTCTCTATTGTCTTCTCCTCTTCGCAACACATCAGCATATATATAGAATTCTGACAAACAATACTACATTTTAAACCGCCTTCGCATCGTCGAGTCGTTACTCTGTCTGTCTTCTGAGTGTTCACATTTGCTGCGTGAAATAATGGAAA
>NC_079446.1:18438623-18483623 GCF_903798145.1 Danio aesculapii
ATAACATCAGATACTTTAGAACAGGGGTAGTCCAAACTCGGTCCTGGACGGCCGGAGTCCTGCAAAGTTTATTTCCAACCACAATCCGACACACCTGGGCTAGCTAATCAAGCTCTTACTAGGCTTTCTAGAAACATCCTTGCAGGTGTGTTAAAGCAAGTTGGAGCTAAAATCTGCTGGACACTGCCCCTCCAGGACAGAGACTGGACACCACTGCTTTAGAATGATCACATTTACAGTATGATTGTGTATTTACTTCCTGCAGGTGGCTGATTTGGAGCTGCAGAAGTTGGATGAACTAGACTGTCTTATTCAAGGTCTGCTGTACGTTGATTCAGTCGGGTTCAATGGCCATCCAGAGTGTTATTTTTTCCAAAATCCATCTGAACCTGAAAACTGTGTCAAGAGGCCATTTAGCCTGGAGAACCCATTCCCTATGTTGCTGGTAAATATTGGCTCAGGGGTTAGTATCCTGGCCGTCTATTCCAAGGATGATTACAAGCGGGTCACAGGCACCAGGTAAATTCCTGCATAATTTTTTAAGCAAAAGTTTTTTCTTTAATCATTTCTTTTACAAATCACTTGTATAAGTAATGTAAAGTAAACCAGGCTTGTATTGTAGGAGATCTTCACTATTTATATACATTTAGAGATATTTCATGACAGGACCATATATGCAAGTTGAAGGCAAAATGATTGGAAATGAAAATTATTGAAATGAATGATTGAAAATGATTTAATTATTTTTTAACCAAAATTTCTCATGGGCTGTTTAATGGAGACAGCATGTTTTTAACAAATTTTTAAATATAATAATTATTTTTATCTTTTCCATCTTTTTCACTACTTATTTTGCAAGATACCAGTATTCAGTTAAACATACTGTTTAAAGACTAGGTTAATTAAGGCAAGTCATTGGACAACAGTCTTCTGTCAATAAAAAAAAACTATTCTAATAATATTGATCATAGGCCATGATTTTATATATATATATATATATATATATATATATATATATATATATATATATATATATATATATATATATATATATATATATATATATATATATTATAAACATTTCTCAAATTATGTTTAACAGAGCAAGGAATTTTTTTACGGTATGTCTGATAATATTTTTTTTCTTCTGGAGAACTCTTATTTGTTTTATTTCGGCTAGAATAAAAGCAGTTTAAAAAAAAAAAAAACATTTTGAGGTAAAAATTATTAGCCCCTTTAAGCTATATTTTTTCGATATTCTACAGAACAAACCATCGTTATACAATATCTTGTCCAATTACCCTATCTTGCCTAGTTAACCCAATTAACGTAGTTAAGCCTTTAAATGTCACTTTAAGCTGTATAGAAGTGTCTTGAAAAATATCTAGTCAAATATTATTTACAGTCATCATGGCAAAGATAAAATAAATCAGTTATTAGAAATGAGTTATTAAAACTATTATATTTAGAAAAGTGTTGAAAAAATCTCTCTGTTAAACAAAATTGGGTTAATAATTCTGACTTCAACTGTACATACTTACATACATATTTACATACATACATACATACATACATACATGCCTAATAATAGTGTAATATTTATTATAATAATTATAAATAATTAGTACCCCTGTATATTTTTTCCCAAATTTCTGTTTAACTGAAAGATTTTTTTCAACACTTTACCAAACATAAACATAAGAGTTTTAAGAACTAATTTCTAATAATCGATTTCTTATATCTATGCCATGATGACAGTACATACTATTTTATTAGCTATTTTTCAAGATACTAGTATTTAGCTTACTAGTGCAATTTACAAGCTATAGTATAATAATGTTTATAAAAAATATTGCATAAGGGGGCTAATAATACTGAAAAAAATAAATAAAACTGCCTCTTATTCTACCGAAATATAACAAATAAGACTTTCTCCAGAAGAAAAATGTAATAGTAAATACTGTGTAAAATGGTCTTGCTCTGTTAACTTTTCCTTGGGAAATTTTTGAAAAAAAAATTAAAGCAAATATTAATAAAATATAGGGACTGTGGGGAATAAAACAAAAATTGCATAAAGAAATTGCCAAAAATTAAAAAAAAAAAGTTTTAACACAATGTTTTTTTTATTATAATGTGCAGGGTTTCTTACAATAGCACAACTAGAAGAGTATTGAAAGTGATTTTTTTTCTTTTTTAAAATGAAGGGAACTCACATGTGCATCATGATGTATGTACATGCTGATGGTACTGTATATCAACACAATAAATATATTTGCATTTTTGGAACAAGACTAAACACAGAATAGTAAACATCAGTGTATATTTTTTCATTTTTAGTTGCTCAAACTCTTAAACGCATTAGGATGAATGGACACTTGAAATGAGAGTGCATTGTGAGAATAAACAAGTGACAATTACAGTATACAGAATTCAGACACGACTATAAAATGGCACCTGTGATATTGCACTGTATACAATAGAAGAAATAGATTTGGGAACAGCATGTTTTTTATTATTTTGCAATAAAAATATCTGTATTAGATACAAATTAAAAGTTGTAGAGGTCTGTTATAAACCTAAAACGATGGAAAAATTCTGTAACCACTATGACATAAATTTTCCCAAATTGTTGTGGTTCAGTTTAGGAGGTGGTACATTTCTTGGCCTGTGCTGCTTGCTGACTGGCTGTGAAACATTTGAGGAGGCATTAGAAATGGCGGCTAAAGGGGACAGCACTAATGTGGACAAACTAGTGAAGGATATTTATGGTGGCGATTATGAGCGATTTGGCCTTCAGGGTTCTGCCGTTGCATCCAGGTACAGACATAATTGCCAGCATTCATATGTAAAAACAATATCGTTTGTGATTTTCTTCCAAGTTTGTTTTTGTCCTTTAATTTCTTAGTTTTTGTCATATGATGAGCAAGGAGAAACGTGACAGTATAAGTAAAGAAGACCTGGCCAGGGCGACTCTTGTCACCATAACAAACAACATTGGCTCCATCGCTCGCATGTGTGCAGTGAACGAGGTTTGACAATATTTTCTCTTATTGCTAAAGCTCATTTGTCAGTGTTTTCACTTTGCAACCACATTACAGTTTTTCTTTTCAACCGTTAACATGCATTGTGCTGTACTGAAGCCACATTTACATAACTTCACACAATCAGCCAGTCTGTGCAGAGCAAACTGTGAGCAAACTTCAAAATTGCCAAAACACTTTTGTCATTCATACTCTATGCGTACATGCATTCATACACCACAAGCAGCAAAAGACTACATTTTCAGCACATTTTTTTGCATGCTAACAAACAGACTTATGGTTAATGCCATGCATTTTGTGCCTTGTTTACTTTAAAATAGAGCAAATCTTTCCAGAAAATGAAATGCTGATTGTACTTTTAGCTGAAAATCTACTTCTACTTCAGGCATTTTTTTTCTTGACCATATTGTAAACCATTGGCTCCACCGTTTCACATTGATATCAGTAGTACAGGTTGTACAACAAAATAGGTGCAATTAGTATCCTTTGATGATAATGGAACTAAGTGTGTATTTTACACACAATTCAATGTCTATATTTTTATAAGTACCAACATTTAGGTGGGCATTATAATACATGACAGGAATTGTTTTGTTGTAAAATCCAAAGCTCGCCTCTCTAACTTGCAGTTTACCGAATTTTTTGAAATATTTGTTGAAATAATTGAGAAAAACTGTTTTTTACCCATGTTTGCAGCAATTTTTTTTTCAGTCTTATCACACATTCTTTAGCATGTTCAAGACAGTGAAAAGATTGTACATGGTTGTAAAAATACATTCAAACTTCAAAAATCAATTATCGCCAACAGCTAGCGTCGCCCACTGAAGCTAAGCAGGGCTGCACCCGGTCAGTACCTGGATAGGAGACCACATGGGAAAGCTAGGTTGAGATCAGCAGGGGGCACTAAACCTGCAGTCTGTGTGGGTCCTAACGCCCCAGTGTATTGATGAGGACTCTATTGGCCCGTTTCCACTGAGTGGTACAGTACAGGTCACCTTTATCAGGCTTGCGTTTCCACTGCTAAAAGGGTACCAATGGTACTTTTTTATTGGGCGTGGTGTACGACAAAGTTTCAGTCAACGTCATTTTCGCTCAAGAAAATGTCTACAGTAAAGCTGTACGGGTCATTCACATATCAAATAAGAAGCACTTCTCACAAAACAGATGATTTATACACATAAATACTTCTGTATAAAGGTTTATTACTAACTTTTCTATGAACATAATTTGATTATAACTGCATATTAATAAGTGCGAAATAGCCTACTGTGACGTCTGCAATTATAAAAAATAAATAAATAATTGCAACATATATGAACTCATACAGCCCCTTACAGTCTCTGCTATTTTACCAATTACAGAAAAACTACACACATCATACATTTAGTCCTTATGTAGGTTCAAAAACAACAAAATATAGCCCACAGTCAGAGAAAACCTCTCATCTGTGTCTTTAATTTTCAGTAGCACATGTAACCTCTTGTTAGAAAGTAATTCCATGATTCCGAGTTTATAATAGTCCAAAAGGTGATGATAATGGTTAAACATGGCAGTTTGTTCATGTTTGCTGAAAAAATTATTTGCTCCTTAGTTTCTGAAGGGATCGGGTTTCAAAAGCACATCAATAATCATGCGCATGTTATTATCATCAGCTCAAGAAGTTTGTTATTTCAAATATAGACGCAAGCGCAAGCAAGAAAGCAAAACCGCTCAGGTTTTAGACTGGCTCGTAAAAAACTATGGGCACAGGGTAGAATCTGCTCTTCTTGGCTTTGTGGCTGTTCATCAAGATGACAACAAGCTTTGTTTGAGCTCGGGTCGACCATGGGTCGTTATTATATGTATATATTACTACAGTGTAATCTCTCGGCTGTGTATTTAAGATATGGCGGTTCCTTAGTTTTCATTGTGGCTTGTTTTGCGAGCGATTGACATATCTCTGTAAACAAATAGCATTCAGCTGTGCATCTAGCTCCACCTTTTGGTACCCTTGGTACCCTTTGCAAAGCGTGACCAAAAAGTGGTACTTTTCGGTTTGTGAAACAAAAGTTGTTAATTTCTGTAATGATCTTTGTTGTTGGTGTTTTTAGGTCAGTGAAAAGTATGTTGTTGTGAGTGATTTGGTGAAACAAGCTTATTTTGAGACGTATATGAACTGTTGTGTTGGTCTGGGTAAGTTTTGGAGGAGAGCTGTACAGTTTGGTCAAGAGTCATGTTGGTTAAAGTACACACTGTGAGAACAGTTTTGTAAATGTGGCTTTAGTATACTATTGCACAATGCTTGTTAGCGGTTGGAAAAAAAACTGTAATTGATATTTGTTCATTTCAAAGTACATAGGTTAAATGCAGTGGCCAAGCACAATATCAAGATCAGTGAACTCTGTGTGCTCTGAGCTTCTTTACAGTGTTGTCTTGTGGAATGGAGATCAAGCAGCATTGTACAGGGCTATCACAGCACACTGAACAGCCACAAGATAAAAGTTTTTTTGTTTTTAATGTCAATATGTAATGTGGATGATTTAAATTTTAAATAGAGCAATATTACTGCTTCTTCTGATTGTCTGGTTATGTTTAATGTCCTTCAGAATATCGATAAAGTGGTTTTTGTTGGGAATTTCCTTCGAATCAACACCATTTCAACTAAGCTGCTGGCATATGCCATGGACTTCTGGTCTGATGGACAACTGAAAGCCCTTTTCTTAGAACATGAAGTATGTTTTTTTCTTTCTTTACTTTTTTCACTTTTCAGTGAGTCAAGATAATGTTTGTTTAAAACAATTATTTAATTAAATAGACTATAACAATTTTATTTGGCTTTGGGGAGTTTTTGGTTTCAGTTAACTTGAGTCTTTAAAATGGGATAAAATTATGAATTGCTCTTAAATTTAAGTTTATTTATTTTGTAAAAGACATTGAATCAAGTCATCCTTTAATTATTTTAGTTGTTTATTTTAATGCATTTATTTCTACATCATTCTGTAAATGGCAAAATAAGTAATAATCCTGTGAATAATTCTAAATAAAATAATCCTGGTTATTTCTGAGAGTCAGAAATAGAAAATACACATTTGAAAAATGGCAGAGAAGGTTGTTGCTGTGAGGATTTAAATATTAGGGTGCAAGATGAAAATGAACACCTGTTGCATGTGAGTTTATACCAAATAAGACAAATGAGTATGCCATTAAATGGCTGTTGCCATGTCTATAATAAATTACAAATAATTTAATGTTGAACCAGCTCATTTAAACGGTTTAAAAGTTTAAATTAAATGTATATTCTTGTCTGTCTTTCATTTGCATTGGTCTGCGCATGTCACATGAATGGGACATTTAGCTCCCCCTTGTGTTAGTTTCAAAATCTACCCACAGACTTGATGTGGAGTATGTTCAAATATTTTAAGAAAAGATGCTCGGATGTGTACATATTATTATTATTATTATTATTATTATTATTATTATTATTGTATACAAAATATATTTGGCTACAATATCAAATCTGCATCAGCAATATCACATAAGGAGAGAGTTATACAAGTTAGTTGTTTTTCCAAATATAATAAAACACAAAAAATATATATATAAAATATTTTTTGTATTTTTCTTAATAGGCAATTTTCAAACAAACAACACTAATTTCACTTACATTTTTTTTGTACCTTTTATAAATGTATTCTCCTTTTAAAACCCTTTCTAAATAAAAGCATTAATTACTTAGTCTTATTGGATGCTATTGAAATAAGCACTGCATGTATGTTATGGAAAATAATAAAATCTTGTGCTTCTTTGCTGCAGGGTTATTTTGGAGCTGTTGGTGCCTTCCTAGAGCTACTGAAGATGACAGAAGATTCCTGAGACACTGAAGAAAACCCAACCTAAAAACCAGAAGCTGCTGTAAGATTTCAGGAAAGCCACATCCCCTAATAAGGATAAGCCATTTAATAATGTCACCGATTTTCCATTTATCTTCAAATCATCGACACATCGGCCCTCCTATGCTCAAGACGTGAGCAGGTGACCAAGAGGATGTGATGTAACAGCAGCGCACAGATTTTAGCATTGTGATTAGCTGCACCTCATGCTAACTGTTCTTCATCACCACTGCTATAAAGCCAGCACAGCTGTGCCTTTGCTGTGTATCGATGATTTGAGGTGACGATGATTTAGGACACTAATTATAATGCCTGTATGCTCGCTCTACTCCCTGAGCTTTATGAAAAGAATCATAACATATGAAAGGGGTTTGGAGGGGGGAGTATAATGTCTACTAGTGGGACAGTCTGCGGTATAAATGAACTTTTCCCTCTAATCAGATTAATCATAAAATGATGATGAGTGGTCCAGAAGTGTCATTTACATAGGATTTTGCCTTTCCTTGTTCTGGTCACAGATAAGCATTCATCTTACCCACATTAAATTAAAAAGGCTTAAGTTGTATGAATAAGCATTTTAAGGCACGAGTTCAAATTCTTCATTTTTAAAATAATACAGCAAATGCCAATTGAATTTCCGTCATTTTTCAATCATATAAATCTTTTATCTGAACCTTTTTCAGAATTAGCAAAAAAAAAAATACAAACAAAAAAAAACGTAGGTCAGATGTAGGTCTCTTTTATCTTGATTGGGCCTTTTGTGTTTAGTGTATTGTTGAGTAGCTGTCATGTCTGATTTCTATTACATTTACCTCTTTGAACTGGTCTGTCTAATGAACAGAGAATATGCATCTAAGCTGACACTAATTGTGTTGGGACCAAATCGTCAATATTGACTGGAAAACAGTATCTTCATCAGATGGAGAATTCTCATAGTTCACTACATACAGTAAGTCCCATGATTTATTTTATAGGATTTTACAGTCCTTAATGCTGAGATTTCTCTGATCTGAATGTGTTAACAGTTTACCCTGTGTATATACACTGTAGTATACCATGTTTTATTTAATTTAACATTTGCACAAACCATCTCTTGTCATATTCACACTATTATGCAGTGATGTCTCAAGTTTCACTTGATATCTGTCGAACCTTCTCCCAAATGCCTTCATCCTTTAAACATTTTCAGCTTAAACATCACCTGTTACTGAAAATATTTTGCCTTTTTTTTCCTCTCACGGATCAACATGAGGTTCATTAACTTTATGCCTAAACACCGTTTAACCTTTAATAATAATAATAATAATAATAATAGTAATAGTCAGTTTGACTTGGAATGCTCCAGGTTGTTAACCACGTGCTCCTAAAATTCTAAAAAGTTATAATCAGTCTAAATATGTAAGATCAGAAACGTAAGTACTTACAAGACAAAAATGCATTGCCTTTCCCTCCCTTTGAGCCATAGCATTTTCAAATATGCTGATGTGGCCTCATCACTGTAATGTGAACTCAAAAGACATTAATTTCTATAAAACATAAGCTAATAGTTTAAGCTTGCAGTTGTAGATTTTTGTTATTGTTGATCATTATGAATGCAAGACTCCAAAACTCCTAAGAGAAATTGATGAGGAATATTAACAAGATGCAATTTCTTTTAGAGGAAATTTCTAATAATATTCACTTATTTGTTTGTACTGAACCTACGGTACTAGTTGTTACTGTAGCTCAACAACAGACCTGTGCTGACATTAAAGTGTCTTCTAGCAGCTGTAACATCTCTAACATCACATTAGTCTCCAGATCTTCGCCTTTTTCTTGTCGATTCATGCTTTACTTCCTCTGCTCAGCCCTTAGAATTGCCTTATGCAGTGGGGTGCCATTTTGTCTTTGGATGTCTGGATTATGCACAATGGCACCCCCCAACATCTCTCTGAGCCACAAAAGTAACTTCCAAGTGTTACGGGGTGCCTTTTACTGATGGAGACAAGGCTTTATCTCTGTATCCTCTGTATTGTTGCTAATGCTGAATCCAGATGTCAGTGTATACTCCAGTCCTTAACAGTATATTTCTGAGCTGTTCTTCTTTTGTTGTTTGGCTTTTTTCCTATATGCCACATCAGACTGAATGCATGTCGGTACATTGTATTTGAACTGAGCTAATGCAAAGCAAGCATGTAGATGATTTCTGAACAGGGGTGTCATCGTTTCACTTGAATGGACTACTTCATCTAATGTAGTCGAATTGCCTTCTTAACAGGTTTTGTTCTTGTAAGCCAGCAAAATGTTGACGCATGTTCATTCTTTGCCCTATATGTTCAACTGTACGTAACCTTTCTCTCTGTTTCCATAAATGTATTTTGACTGTTCCAAACTGTATGCCCAGTTTTCAGGCAGCATGTTCTAAATTCGAAATGGCCATTACAGCTGTATTATAAGCTTTTTGTAGAGCTAAATCATGTCTTTACAAATTGCATAATTTTAGATAACTAGATCTCAAAATTGCATAGTTTTAGATAACGTTAATGTTACATGCAAATGATGTTAATGGTACATGCAAATATCCTTAATCTCCTGACAAATGTGTCTGATATGTGATTTGAGTTAGTGTAACTATACTGGAAAGCTTTTAAATTAAGTTCAGTCAGTGTTCAGTGTCAAACAGTATCACTACACAGATCTTAAATGTAATCTTTATGGTGTAATATTTGATCGAATATGAACCCCTGAGTCACTTAAGGAATGAACAGGTCTGAAATTCATGTCACTGAGAGATTTTTATATTGATTTTGAGTTCTATCATTTGAAAACTAACTTCATTTGTCAATAAACTATTTTGTAAATATCTAATAAATGTGTTAATTATGGATGATGGTTATGTTTTTTTGTTATAATTTTACTATCATCTAAACTTCAACTATAGTTGCATACTAGTTTTTATATATTATATATGAAAAAATCTCGGTCAGTAGTACTCTTACCTTTCCTGCTTGTCACTAGCCATGACATACAATCATCCCAATTGTTACTGGTGGCATTACAATTCCATTGGGATATAAACTATTAATAACCCATAGAGAATATTCAAATAGTAGGCAGAGACCTGAAACCAATACTAATAAGTATATCACCAGCAAACTGAATGACAATCTGAATGTTAAATATAAAAATTTAAGTAACTGTTGAAGTGGATTTAAACCCCCCTTCTGCCTGTAAATCTTGATTGGACCAAACAGAAGTTTTGACTTTCCCCGTCGACCATATTTGATGTCATCAACGTATGTGCGTTATAAACATGTTTTGTGCTAATAAAAGACTAATTAAAATGTATTATAGAGCGCGTATAAAGTAAATTCGCTAATATTCATGTCCAAGCATTCCAAATTTCGAGATATTTTCATGGCAAGCTAGAATTACTGTTTATCCCTCGCCCCCCCACCCCCATATTCAAACACAGGCAATTTTGTTTTTCCTGCGAGAATACGAAGTGCTGACTGAGCATTATCCAATCCAGAACATTTCTGAATACATTTAACCAATTTAAATCCGGTTGACCTAGTAGCATAAAATAGTATTAAATGACAAATATTTGTATGCTGAACACGTTTGTAAACAGAGGTGTTGACCACGGAAAATGGGCAGCTCCCAAGCAACCGCTATTGCAAGTGACTATAGGAAATCCTCACGATAGCCTGTCGTGCATACTTGCATAATTTTCTTTTCACGTGTTAGGGGGAGTGGAGACAGAGGTAAACAGGTTCACAGCTCGCACGCTTAAACACGTTGAAGTGCCGTGGCCGTGATGTTCCTACAGCTGCAGAGTGCAGACTTGTTCCCTGGTGGAAGCCGCAGGATGATAACGAACGTGCTGTACCAACCCAAATAAACGAATGTCGAAAGAGTTGAAAGGAGAATGATTGGACGTTGTTTGTGGTTGTTTTATGAAATGGTAAGTACCTCGATTTACCGCTATATGTTACTTTTTTGTTGTTGTTGTTGTTGACATCTGGTTTCAACAAGTGAATGCACGTGGGTACTTGCCGGAGAAAAACAACAGAACTGTTTTTAACTTTTTTCTGCTACATCATCGTATTAATAATAATAAATTGTTAAACCATTTAGTAAAACTAATGGTTTCTCTTATTCTGGCGAAGTAATTTTATTGTAAACTACATGTAACTGATTATTAGAAGACTGCTTAATATCTGCGCTATTTATTTTGATGGTCCCCCAAAAGACGTCCAACTGACCATAAGTAACTTTGCAACTGTTAATTTACACTATTTCCCTAAACGTCTGCCAATCATAATCTGAAATCATATCGTTGCTAAGTGTATTAAATCATTTAAGATTTGATGGAGTCCTTTAGAGACAAACCATTCCTTTTATTATTTGTTAAAAATGCTGTTTAGTCACCCTCCAGTAGTTATAAAACAAAAGAACAAAAAAAAAAAAAAGAAGATATTTTGAAAAACCTGTAGCCTTAGTAGGAAAAACAAATGTTATGGTAGTCAATGGTTACAGGTTCCCTGTTTATTTATTTAATTATTTTTTAAACATCTTTTGAGTCCAACTGGAGAAAGAAGCTCAAACAGGTTTGGAACAAGTGTAGGGAGAGTAAATGATGACAGAATTTGTATAATTTTTTTTATGTAGTTTTTGCAATTGTCTTTGACTATTTTATAATTAGGCAAATTTGCAAATTTTTCTACAATGCTATGCCCCCCTGCAGTATTGGTTGTTTAGATAACATTTAAATGCACCAAAGCAGTTTTTTTTTTTTTTTTTAACTTGTCCTAGCATGTGAGTGGACTTGCATGTCAAAGATTAGATTTAAAACACTTTTACATGCATGATTTGATAAATACTGACAAGGCATATTTTGAACAGAAGGAGAAATAAATAATCCTGGAAATCAACAGCTGGCTCAATTAGACAAGCCTAACTTCAAAGAAATCTATTTAGTGGATGTATTTTTTTTATGCTGGCATGAAACAATGTGCAACTGGGACTGTTCCCACAGTGGGCTGATATATAGATTAGAAGACTCATAAACTGCAGGTTCAGTTGCATAATAGGGGAGAAAACAGCATCGTCTTATCCTGAAAGTGTACATTGTGTACAACATTACAAAATTTTCCTGATTGTTAACATCCAAGATGCTCTGTCTAATGCAACTGAATGAGGCTGAACTATTTGTCTAAACACCATTTTATATAATCCCAACTTTTCCAGCTGATAAATTAGATTCTTCTCCGGTGAAACACGTAAATTATTCTTTTACAAATGCTCGCCTTGGCCCGACTCTGCTATGTACATCCACACAACAATTGAATACATAATCAGTCATGTGATATATGCATTTTGGGAAGATCAAGTATGACATAGGCAGCAAGAACCACCTCAATGTTTAAAAAAATTGGTCAGAGGACTGTCTAAAACGGTTATATTTGAATATTAGTATTTGTATCAGTCAATTTGGCTATGAAAACTAGATGTTTTGAATAATAAACAATGTTAAAAATCATTTCAAAGAACAGCTCGACTTTCTAATCTCTCAAACTGTTCAGAGAGGTCATGAAGTTGGTCTGCAGGGTCTCAAGTTAATATAGCAACCTGTCAGTTAGAAAGTGTTTTTTTCTCTCACTTCCCGGGAAAGCAGTTCAGCATCAGTTCACATTTCACTGTGAATCATCTGTAAAATCAAACCTAGAACATGTTACAGTACAGAAAACCCAGAATCACCCATACTGCATGTTAATCATTTTAGCTGAGCTTGTTATTTATTCCTGCCTGTGTTCTGCTGTGTGTGTCATCTTGCGCTTAGAAAAGTCACTGAGTGGGCCCCACACCTGCAGAACGAGTTCCATGCCTGGTGAGTGTGGCAGCAGAGAGGTTCAACGTGAGTTTGAGAACGAGAGATTTGGAGTTTGATGGCCATAAAAGTGGTGGGAAGGACAGACTACATGGCTCAGGAAAAGAAGAAAGGAGGGGTCCTTCCTCCGGATGGAGGGTGGGGATGGATGATCGTGGCTGGCTGCTTTCTAGTAACTGTTTGCACACGAGCTGTAACAAGGTAAGCTTTTTTGGTGACCATATGTTGCTGTTCATACCTGCGTAACTAGATCAGCTTTAACACTTTAACTGTAACAGTAAGAAATATTGTAAAACTTTCTGACACAACACTTTGTTTGTAATGATGCTTTAATGAAGGTTCATTTTGCAGTTACAATTACACTATTAAACATAAGGTTTTTATCCACCTGTTGTTGTTTTTTTATGGTAACCAACGGAGAATAATCTCTCTGTTAAATACTAGTTTTAGTTTTTTTCAAATAGATTTTAAATCAAACTCAACAACAAAATAACAGTCTCATAAACTCTCTGTTGTTTAAATGCCTGGAAATGTTATTCAGATCTGTTAACCTGTCAGATAATGCATACTTTTGTACAGTACAGTACATGAGGCATAACAGAACGCTATATTTAGTTCATTCCATGCTGAGAATTACCTAGAAGGAGTCATTGGTTCACAAAGTGACAAGTGCTATCTGCCATTTCTACTGCAGCTTTGAGGTCAGGTTACATTTGACAGACTTGTAAACAACATTTTAGACCTTTACATAGAAAGTTGGTGTTGCTTTTACATCTCCTTGAACTGCTCTGACTGAATTAACTTTATAGATTTGCCTGTTTATTCTGTAATCATTTATTTTCTGAAGTTGTTCTTGTATGACACGTACATTATATATTTGCATACTGCAAGAGGTAAAATATTCTGTTTTGAACAAGCTGTTCCATTAAGCAATATTTGCCTTTCTCCCAAGGCATTGACTGTGCCTTACTGACAATGCTGTTTAAGCCCTTTAATTGTAGGGTTGTTCAATTTAGATGTGCAGGTACATCAAGTGACATGTAAAAATGTGAAATGTGAGAACCTGAGGAACAGGTTTACGCAGATGAAATTGCAAGCGAGTTGGTGAGAACAAAACAGTTCATCTGACCTCTCACCTCTGAAACAAACACTCTTTTGACCGTTTCTTGGAGGTCTGTCTGAGATAAGTGGTAATTATCAACCTAAGGAGTACCAGATGATGAAACACTTGTTAAGCTTAAAAGGCAGCTTGTGGTCTTTGGATGGACAGTGTGCCTTTTTAACCCCTTCTTTATCTTATGGAGATTTTCTTTGCTCTTAACCCCTTCAAAAGTCCTTATCCATGTATGTGTGTGTAATTCAAGTCCTAGTGTAAGATTTTACCATTTGAGTCTGCAACTTGGCTATAGCTCATCGCTGTCTTTGTAGAGCGGTTAACTGAAGGACGTCTCCTTCTTTAATGGCTGATGGCCAGACACGTCGGTCTCAGTGGTGGAAGACGTGAGAGTTGCTGGCTGTCATACCCACACTGAGTGCTCTGACCTGAATGACCTCCAGTTTTGTTTGTTCAGGTGCAGAACAGACACTGCAGAGGTTTGTGCCTCATTACCCCATCATAGGCTTTCATGTCCAAACACCCACAATCTGCATGGCTTTTCATTGTTACCAGCTGTAAATGACACTGGATTTAAAAGCATGTTGTTACTGGGAATTGTCACAAATTGCTGTAAATGTTGTTCTTTGTACAAAAGTAACAACTGTAGCAAACTTAAGTTAAGTAGCATGTGAAAATAGAACAATTAAAGGGCGCCTATTCGCAGTGGTGGATAGAGTACTAAAAAAATCATACTCAAGGAAAAGTACCATTACTTGCCTAAAAATGTAGTGCAAGTAGAGTAAAAGTATCTGTTGTAAATATTACTCAAAGTATGAGTAAAAAGTAGACCTTTCAAAAGTACTTTTGAGTAGTGAGTTTTACGCTGTAAAAAGCTTATGCGTTTACAAATAATTTGTGTACAGTATGTGTGTGTAAACGTAACATTCTGTAGTGAATCCAGTTACTGCCCAGCAGGCACACAACATCATGAGATGTTAATATTAGGTTAGATTTAGGTTGTGATGTCAGGTGACCAAAATTCATGGTCTAGCCTGTCTACGGACAACGTTATTGTGACATTCAATAACAACGTCAAATGATGCTGATATTTGGTTGATTTTAGGTTCTTAGAAAAGGACCAAAATCCAACGTTGAGCCAACATCTTAAACCAACATCATATTGATGTCATTTATGTCAATACTGACATTTATTCTTCAGGTATGGCAACTAAAATCCAACAACTGATAGACGTCATAGCAGTAACGTCCACACAACGTCAAACTGTAACATTAGACATCAGACCTTGGCCTGACATTGTTCTGGCGTCAACCCGATTTTAATTTCCAAAAAAATTCAACACCCATGACGTTAGGGTAAAAAAGTCAATCTCAATGTCTTGCGCCTGCCGGGCCATTTTGGCCATCATACAGTAAACATCCATAATGGACTGATTTGCTCTACAGTGTTTGGACTCTTAGTAGTGATTATTAAACCACACTGAACTGAGCTAAACTGAACCAAACTTAAACACTGAAAACTGAACTGACACGGATTCAATTTACTAAGATCTTTTATGCGAAGCTGCTTTGACAAATCTACATTGTAAAAGCGCTATACAAATCAAGTTGAATTGAATTGAATTGAATAATCTTCTCATCAGTGACATGCATCTAAACAGTCTCTGGGTCATCGCGTATAAAGATTTTGGACATCTTCTTGGACACTTTTAATGCTTCCAAACAGTTTGCTGCATTATAAATCTCCCATGTCTTGAGGTAGTTCATTATGATGCGATTTGCCTTCTACGTGCGATTTTATAAAACCTTTAATCACAGGACTGATTTTTCTAATCCCCATAGACAAGAAAAAAATAAAGTAGTGACTGCTGGTTTAAGGAAAGTATTGGAGTAAAAGTACAGATACTGCACTGAAAATGTACTCAAGGGGAAGTAAAAGTACACATTTTTAAAAAACTACTTAGTAAATACAATTCCTTAGGAAAAACTACTCAATTACAGTAATTTGAGTATTTGTAATTAGTTACTTTACACCAGTGCCTAGCTGGCAAAATGAATTTTTGAATGATGTTTGGACAGAAATGTTTGTAGGTATAGCATAGTAGCTGAGAGCAGGTTGGGTGGTGTAGGACTGGTGGGGTTATATATAGTAAATAGTGGAAAAAAGAATATTCAAATGTCAAAAACAGGTATATATTATATTGTTAGACTTAGAATCCCAAATCAGAAAAAAGTTGGAACAGTATAGAAAACGCAAATAAAAAAAGAAAGTATTGATTTCTATATTTACTTTGACTTGTATTTCATTGCAGATAAAATTACCACAGCATATTTAATTTTTTGTCCGGTCAACTTCGTTTTACTTGTAAATATAAATCTTTTCCTGTCATTAAGACCTGCAATGCATTCCAAAAAAGTTGTGACAGAAGCAATTTAGGACTAGTAATCAGGTAAATTGGTTAAATAATGATGTGATTTGAAATGGTGATGTCAACAGCTGATTGTAATATGATTTGGTACAATAGAAGCATCTAAGAATGGTTTAGTAATTTAGGTGCAAAGATGGGCTGAGGACCACCAGTTTGCCAACATATACGTGAGGCATGGTATGGGGTTATGTCAGTGCCCTTGGCAAAGGTAACTTGCACTTCTGTGAAGGCACTAATAATGCTGATTGAGATTTTGGAGGACAATATGCTTTTTTTAATGGACGCCCCTGCATACTTCAACAAGACAATGCAAAACCACATTCTGTACACATTAAAAAGTCCTGGCTGCGGAGGAAGAGGATACAGGTACCCGACCTATAGAGAATGTGGGGAGCATTTTGAAGTGCAAAATGCGACAACAAAGACCCAGTACCCCACCTTAAGACTTGTGTGGAAGAATGGGACAAAATTTCACCTAAAACACTTCATCATTTGGTGTCTTCAGTCCTTAAATGTCTTTTAAGTCTTGTGAAAAGGAATAGCAACATTACAAAGTGGTAAATGCTTTACTGTTCCAAATATTTTTGAAATGTGTTGGAATACGTGTTTATTTAAAAACAAAAAATCATGAGGAACACATTAAATAATGTTCGTTGTATTAGCTGAAATGAAAGTCAGGTTTATTTAGAAATCACTACTTTCTTTTGTTGTGTTTTTAATTGCACAGCAGATTCTGGTATTGTTATAAAAATGTAAGTAGTGACTTGATACTTTGACAACACTTCTTGTATGTATCTGTCTGTTCAGAATAGTGTTGTTGTTTTCTCTTTTCCAGATGCATCTCCATATTCTTTGTCGAGTTTCAGATGCATTTTGTGAAAGACTACTCTGGGACAGCATGGATTCATTCATTAGTGGACTGCACAACCATGCTCTGTGGTAAGTAATAATCATACTGGTCTCTAAATCCAATAGAAATCAGCACGTCACAGTCATCGTTATTGGCTGGTCTTAAAAAGGTTTTCAATTTTAAGAATTCAATTTCAAATTCACATTTCTAGATTGACCACTAGTTTGGTTTAGGCAATCTTTTTGTCCAACTGCGACAATAATGTTACATAAGACACTAAAAAAAGGCTTGCAGGCTGTGGGAGGCTCAAAACTCTAAGTCAGCAACACACAGCGAACATCTTGAGAGGACACGCCAGTGTCGCAAGCTTGACCCAAAAAAACAGAACTGTTTGCTTTCCTTACACCCAGTGCTGTCTGCTATTGACAGTACAGCAATCTTAAGAATTACATTGCTCAGGTAAACAATAGATGTGTAAGATTTGCAGTTATTACATAAAACTTTGCAATATTGTGTTTGGTCTTTCATCACATTGCATTCCATGTGTTCAAGACTACAAATCTGTGGAAATTAGCATCTAATAAAATGGAATTGTTACAACTGTGACACTTTTTATAAAATTTTTTAAATCATTATTATTTTATTGACTATTATGGGTTGTTAATAAATTAGTTAGACAAAATGATCTGACAAAATTATTTTGTCCTTGGAAGAATATTCTGTGCAGTAATAGTAACCAATTATATGAGTGAATGATTTAGGATTTATTAGAGAATTTCTGTTGTGTGTAAATGTAGTTTATATTTTTTTGCTGCACAATAAATGTATCCAGCTGAAGAATTAGAAAATGTGATGTATCCATCCAGTATTCTATATATATATATATATATATATATATATATATATATATATATATATATACGTAATATAATAATACAGTTCTCAGTTTTAACAAATTTATTTTCAGCAGCTTGGTCTTTAGTGTCACATAAAATATTTAAAAAAATTTAAATCATGACACTAAATGTGACTTTTGTTCAGTATTCCATGAACAGATACATCATTAAAATATTAAAATTTGATTAACTAAATGCATACCATCCTGCATAAAAATATAAATATATTAAATCTGACATGCTAAATAGGACTACTGATTTTAGTTTTCTTTCCATATGTTTTAGTTTGACTTACGCAACACCCATGTTCATTCTCGTGTTACTTTTGCAGCCCCACTCGGAAGTCTGATCGGGAATCAGTTGTCATGCCGTGTAGCTGTAATACTAGGAGGATTCCTGGCCTCCGTAGGACTAGTACTCAGCTCCTTTGCCACCAGTCTAGAATATCTTTACGCTACATTGGGCCTGTTAACTGGTAAGCACCCTAAGATTAAAACACTGACCTACAGACCCATATTCCACATTTAGTCTCCAGCAAGCTCAGCGTGTGTGTGTGTTTTTTTTCCTCTTGTTTTATAGGGCTTGGCTTCGCTCTTTGCTATACTCCAGCTATTGCCATGGTCGGTATCTATTTCTGTGAGAGGAAAGCCTTGGCTTATGGCATTGCCATGTCTGGAAGTGGCATTGGGACCTTCATCCTGGCCCCAGTAGTGCAGCTGCTAATCGAACACTACTCATGGCGAGGGGCCCTTCTCATTTTAGGGGGGTTTGTGTTGAACCTGTGTGTGTGTGGAGCTCTGTTACGGCCTATCATTCTAAAAGAAGAGGAAGCCTGTCCTCTTCCAGTGGACTCAGAGTGCGGGTACAGTGTTAAGCCTTCAACACTGAATGGTGGTCCTACAAGGAGTGCTGCGAGTGATGCTAAACAACGGTGCTTTCAGTCCTTGCAGGAATACCACTTCCTGCTCATGCCTGACTTCCTGGTACTTGCAGGCTCCTTCCTACTGCTGGCCAGTGGGTGTAGTCTGCCGTTTGTGTACCTAGTTCCATATGCACTGGATGTTGGTGTTGGTCATCAACATGCTGCCTTCCTCATGTCCATACTAGGCGTTATTGACATTGTTGGCAACATCACATTTGGCTGGCTCACTGACAGGAGGTATGTTGTTTTGTGCCGTCTGTTAGTATTGCATTACGGTTGGAAAAAGAGTGATCATTTACTGTCTGAACAACATGTTTTTTTTGTCGTTGTTGTTCAAGTTAGGGGGAGTTGTAAGCACAGACCTTGTAATCCAATAAACAGCTGGGTTGTTTTTGACAATTTAATAAGTTGAATATATCTGTTGTAAGATGAGCATAGGAATTCATTTAAATATTTCTGTCATAAAGTAAATGCCAATGTAGTACAATTATTCTTTTACCATAATCACAATATACATACATACAGTTTAAGACAAAATGATTATCCCTCCCATGAAATTTTCATTCTTTATTAAATATTTCACACATGATGTTCACACATAACAGGCCAAGGACATTTCGTCACTTTAGAATTATAAGGTTCTATCTGACATATTAAATGACAACTTATTTACATTATGGTTAGAGATAGATTACAGATACATTACATTACAGATAGAACCTTATAATTCCAAGGTGACTATTTTCTATAATGTTTTTTCGTCTTGAGAAAGTCATTTAGTTTGGCTGGAATAAAAAGCTGTTCTTTTATTTTATTTATTAATTAATTTATTTTTTTAGTATATTATAAGATAAATAGAAAAGTATTATGGGCAAAGACTAAAGAAATTAGTTAATAAAACTATTGGGTTTTTAAAAATGTGTTGAATTATCTCTCCATTATACAACACAACACGAGGGAAATATTTTTAATTCAAATTTCATAGGAGGGCTAGTCATTTTAATAAAACTATATGGTCATCTTGGTCAGTACTCTCTGGAAGAAAGGAATTTTGTTAATCTAAGTGGGACTTTCCAGGAACACTAAAGGATAAATAAATAAAAATTATGTCAGCAAGTCTTTTATAAAAACTGCGTGTAAAATGCCATGTGGTGCAATTTCTCAAAAACCTAATATTTATTAATATATCAAAAAATCTTTAATGTTTAAAAGTTTGAATGTATTCAAGAAAAGAATGAAATCTTAATGAATGTTTTTATTTGAAAATGTGGTTCTAAAAGGATTCAAATATTGATCTGTGGATTTCAGCACAACATTTTTACAGTAAAAACAAAATGAATAACAAATAACAATGACAACTGATGATAAACTGGGGACTTATTAACCAAAAAGATCGACCTGGGGTGGGGGGGTGGGATTTATTCCTTTTAAAAAAGAAAAGTTTTCAAACTTATACCATTGTGAAGTACATATTAAATTAATATTTTAGGAATTTTAAAGATTTGTTCTTTGTACATCATTGACCCAGCTGTCAGTTTAAACTTAAACTTTAAAAGAGTATGCATCATGTTTGTTTTTTCTTTGCCTAATGATTGATATACAGAGGTCAAAAGATTATAGAAGTGCTTAGGTCTAAGAAAAATAAAGAATATCAATACTATGCTTCTGATCATGCTGACTAAGGCTTTCCGATCTCTCTTCCAGGTGTCTAAAAAAGTACAGGAATATATGCTACATGTTTGCTGTGGGAATGGAGGGACTGTGTTGTCTTTTTATCCCCCTCTTACGCACATTTGTTTGGCTGGTACCCTTCTCTGTGCTTTATGGGTACTTTGATGGAGCCTATGTTGCCCTTATTCCAGTGGTAACATCAGATGTTGTAGGGAGACAATACCTCTCTTCAGCTCTTGGGGTTGTGTACTTTCTCCATGCTCTTCCCTATCTAGTCAGCCCACCCATTGGAGGTAAGAGTCTCAAATGATTTTATTTTCATCAGTTCAAACTTTATATAAAGTAAATGTTCACATCTATTTATTAGTCACAATACAGCACTGTATACACATTTTTATATTTGCATTGCAGGCAACTTTAGTGTTTAATCCTGTCCTTTCTTTAGTGTTTAATCCCATCTACTGGAGTGACAACTGCATTCTGTTACTAAATTAAAGCCACAAGCCAAAGTCATTAATACAGTTGTGTTCATACTAGGGCTGTCAATTTAACATGTTAATAAGGAAAATGTTACATGTAATTTGTGTGCAGTTAATGTACATTCCTTGACTTTAGACCTGCATCAGTTCTTGAATTCAATTCTTGAAATAAATTAGTCAGATTGTTGAATACAGGGTTCATACGGTCATGGAAAACCTGGAAAAGTCATGGAATTTTGACATGGCATTTTCCAGGCCTGCAAAAGTTTTGGAAAAACCAAAAAACCCTCAAAGTTTTGGAAAAGTCATAGAAATTAGTTTAACAAATATCCATATACTTGAAATAGAATATTGGAAAAATCTGACATTATGGTATTTTGTATTTCTGTGCTATATATTGCTATAAATCAAATATAGTAAAGATAAAAGTGAATTATAGTTTTCAGGTATTCGCTATTCAGGTACAGATATTGAATAATCAACAGTGCATAGTCTTCATTGTATATTATGCAATCTTTATTAAAGTTACAAAAAATTTCTTGTAGCCGGATGTTTTAAAATTTAAAATGTTCACACAGTCACAGGCCTTAAAGGGACAGTTTACTTAAAGATTAGAATGTTTTCACGGCAATTTTTGCATGAACTACAGTATCTCTTTAAAAATGCACGCAGATGATAAACTTTTTCTCCATTATGATTAAACACTATATTAAACTCTAATCCCAAATTTGCATATCCTGCGATGTGACTATTGCGGATGCACACATTGCGATATTGCTGAAACGATATATTGTGCAGCCCTAACTTGGCCAAAAATCTACTCTCACATTGTTAGTGCTGTGTAAGCATTATCAAAATCAATTTTACATAGATATAAAAACAAATTTAAACATTGTTCTACGATATGCTGTAATAAATTTAAACGTCTTTGTTTTTCTTATTATGTACCATGTATATGTAGACATTAGATAAAACATTATGTCATGAAAATGTACTTGAAAGTTCTGGAAAAGTCTTGGAAAAGTCATGGAATTTCAGTAGTAAAAATGTGTATGAACCCCGTAAATAACATGATACACAAAAGCAATTTACTGCAAGATGAAGCCTACAGTATAAATGCAGTTATATGCTCCTAAAATTCAAGATATTATGGCAATAAATGCCCTCTATGAGGTTTTTGTCACATATTTATATAATATATTAAATGCACAATATGTACTATTATCTTAAATAAAATATCCCAAAACTACTAGAACAGTGATATATTTTGCTGACTTATGTAGTAACATTATTATAACAAATGTTTAGAGAAATGGTGATATCCAGAGAAATAGACAATTTTAACTAGAAAACAGGCTAACACACTTTAACATGTTCTGTCTTTCAATAAACTGCACAGAGCAGCATTTTAACATAACCAAAATATATTTAGTATGATAAAACAGCACTGCTTCTTCCCCAAGTTATTATGACTGATGGAAGTGATGCACTGTGCTATAATAAAAGCTCCTCTGCTTTTGTGCCGTGCTCGTCCCTCATCAGAAATTGCTTCAGCAGTTTAATTTTTCTTCGATGGTTTTCAGCCTTACTCAGCTTTAGACTACCATGATAATAAGGCCCAATCCCAATTCTACCCCCTTAGTGCTTCTCCTTGAACCCCTTCTACCCCTCATTTTGCGCGTTCACGTGAAAATAAAAGCTAAAATAAAAAACGCTAAATTTCGCTGTAATCTATAATCCACAATATTAACTCCTGTATAGCAGTCCCACAACATTCTGACACTCGAATACCCTGTCAGATAAGTCTAGTGGCTGGGAATGACCTTTTTACAGTGTCTGCTATAATGTTAATGTTGTTTTCTTGTGTTTACATAGATGAATATGGCCACTGTGAAAAAGCACAGTAAAGTTACGATTTTATTCCCACATTAGATCGTTATAATAACATGATATATGCCTTCAGTGATTTCCTGAAGATAAATACCAAAAAATAACACCACTGGAATAACTTCAGCAGTCACGATCGTCTGATCTCATATGAGGCAAGAGATTGCGATGGCATGTGATGACGTGTGCAGGTGTTGTAGTGCTGTCCCATTTCTTAGGGGTAAATTCTGAAGCCCTTCCCCTTCACACTCTGGGATTGGGCCTAAGTTTTGAATATCACACGAGTAACAAATGCGGTATTGTATGAGGCTTTTTACTTCATTTAACATTTTAATGAAATAAATTTAATTATGCACTGTCACCTCAAATCAAGAAGGTCGCTGTTTCGGAGGCAGGAGGCATTTCTGTTTGAAGTTTGCATTTTCTCCCTTTGTTCATGTGGATTTCATACAGGTGCTCAAGTTTCCCCCACAGTCCAAAGATATGTAGTAAAATGGATTGTGTATGTATGTGTGTGTGTGTGAGAATGAGAGAGTGCTGTGTAAGGCTGGATGGGCATCCATTGCATAAAACCTGAATATGTGGTGACCCCTGATAACACAGGAATTAAGCTGAAGGATAGTGAGTGGAGAAAAAAATTAATACATCATTCAGAATCTTAAAATGCTCAGTAAGACATTTAATGCCACCTAGTAGCAGGTTTGGTTTGTTATTTAGAGCCTCATTTCATTAAATAATCCATATTAATAAAAAAAGGGTTAGTTTCCTCGAATGTATCAATTCTGTCATCATTTACTCCACTTTCACGTTTCAAACCTGTGTGATTCGGTATAAAACAAAAAACATGGCTATTGTAACCTAAAAGTTTGTATGTAATGAATTCTGTGTTGATTTTGTCAAACCAAATTTTTGTAATGTCAGTAAGCCTTTACATTTAACAGTGATGACGAAATTTCCTTTAATGCATTTATGCTTTTAATTAATAATCAAATAGTCTAAAAAACATTTAATTGATTGACAGGCATTGATCTCACACATGTTATTTATTTGTGAGAGTGACAACCACATTCCATAACTGTTCACGTTTGTAACTTTTCAGCTAGTTTTTCCTGTTTCACCACACTGTGCAAGAGAGCCACACTTCACATTCACATCTGTTCTGGTATTTCAGTAACTTATAGGGCTTCTGTTTAATGTTATACGTCTAATGTGCATGGCGTAAAAGCACCAACGGCATATCCGAATCCATATTCGCTATTTTAAGAATGGAAAAGTGGTCTGTGTGCTAGGCACATGGTCTAAAAAGGGTTTTCCTTATTTTCTTAATGAATTATGGGTGTGTTTTGGGCATAATGTGTATTAAACCAATCAGAGTCTCATCTCCCTTTCCATTTAAGAGTTAGTTGTGTTGCACCATGGCGCATTAGTTATTTACATGGTCGACTTTGTAAGTGGAAAAACTGAATGCCTCACTAGCGATAAAATGGTTAAAGACCATCTGTGCCAGGGTAAAGACTATCTTGGCCTCTTCCATTTGACCATGGATTCGGGAAATAGTGGTGGGCGCACTCTATTAAAGACATACATTACATATTTAATTTCGTAGATTTATTTCAAAACTATTTCTTTATTCAGTTCTAATTTCCAGCAATTTCCAGCATTTCCAAAAAATGAACAATAATAACAAAGTATATATATATAAGTGAGTTATATACAAACACACTTCCTAATCCTATGCCCCATTTGGTGATGCATATATCTCAGAAACAGGTGGACAAATCTAAACATAATAAGTATAAAAGTTAAAATAAAATTAAATATGCATATAATAAATAATACTAAACAAATGTAAATCGTCATGAATAGCCTGACTACAACAAAGCCCCATGAGGTGAAGAAGGTGGACATTTTTTATATTTATTCATTTATTCACTAATTTTCTTTTCGGCTTAGTCCCTTTATTAATCTGGGGTCGCCACAGCGGAATGAACCGCCAACTTATCTAGCACGTGTTTTATGCAGCAGATGCCCTTCCAGCCACAACCCATCATTGGGAAACACACACACTCTCATTCACACACATACTGTACACTACGAACAATTTAATCTTTGGACTTGTGGGGGAAACCGAACCACCCGGAGGAAACCCACACGAACACGGGGAAAACATGCAAACTCAGAAATGCCAACTGACCCAGCTGAGGCTCGAACAAGCGACCTTCTTGCTGTGAGGCAACATCGCTACTCACTGCGCCACCACGCCGCACATTTTTATATTTATGTAGACTATTATATAAAATATAAAATAACTTTCATTTTTAAAGCTATTTGTAATAATAATAATCACAATTTCTTACATTTATATAGCGCTTTTCTGGACACTCAAAGCGCTTTAAACATTTTTGGGGGAATCTCCTCATCCACCACCAGTGTGCAGCATCCACTTGGATGACACGACGGCAGCCATATTGCACCAGACCACACACCTGCTGATTGGTAGAGGAGACAGAGTAAATTAATTATGATATGGGGATGGTTTGGAGGCTATGATGGACAGGTTAAATCCCTATTCTCTTTCAAAGGACATCCTGGGATTTTTAACGACCACAGAGAGTGCCCATCCCACACAGACCACAGATTAAGCACCCCTGCTGGTCTCACTCACATCACTTCTGGCAGCAATCTAGCTTTCCCATGTGGTCTCCCATCAAGGTACTGACTAGGCGCAGCTCTGCTTAGCTTCAGTGGGCGACCATGCGAGAGTTGCAGAGAGCTAGCTGCCGACCTCAGTGTGTATTAAGCAATGCGTACACAATTTTGGTCCCACATATGTACATAACACTAACACATTCTTTAAATGACAAATAAAAACCCTGTGCTGTGGACTTTAGAGCAGCTTTTAGTTGGTCAATGGCGTAGTCTACTTCAGTTTCAGTTCAGTCTCAAAAAAACAACACACACACACACACCTCCTTTTCAGACCAGCACACCTTTGAGCACACAAATGGTGTAAATGCATTTGCTATTTAAACAATATGGCACAAAATGTGAAAATCATACCTGTGCTGAAACTGTTCTGCATCTAGTGCCTCATTGCACCAGGTGTATGATAGGGCCCAAAGAGATGCAGATATGAGCCAGTGTCCAGTTATTGTTTTCACCACAGCTGTTCCGATCAGTTTTGTGGTCTGAGCAAGACATACAGTAGATGCTTCACTTTTTACTGAGGTATAAAAGTTTCCATTTCCAATTTTGATTTTGAACTGTTGTGTCAGATGTGATGTAACTTTGCTGTTTTGAAGGTCACAATTATTGGTATTTACAATAGTCACTGTCTCTGTATCAGAGTGTGCATTGCCGATAGAGTCAGTTGCAAAACAAGCAAGCGTATTGTGTATTGCCTATAGCAGTGTTTCCCTACCCTGTTCCTGAAGGCACATCAACAGTACACATTTTCAACCTCTCCCTAATCAAACACACCTGAATCAACTTATCATAACATCAGAAGTGACTCCAACACCTGAAGTTAATGGGTCAGAAAAGGGAGACATCCAAAATATGTACTGTTGGTGTGCCTCCAGGAACAGGGTTGGGAAACACTGGCCTATAGTAAATACACACCCTTGCCTGCCACATTTTATATATTTTATATATTTATTTTTTGGTGCACAGAATTGTTCTTGGAGCTTCATATGATTGCAGTTGAACCACCGAAGTCACGTGGAATGTTTTGACAAT
Source organism: Danio aesculapii (assembly GCF_903798145.1). NCBI lineage: Eukaryota > Metazoa > Chordata > Actinopteri > Cypriniformes > Danionidae > Danio > Danio aesculapii. Next base: position 18,465,392 of record NC_079446.1, read on the forward strand.
ATAACCTCTTATTATTATAACTAAACCTTTAATTCACCCTTCCGCAATGAAAGTTCTTAAAATATAATGGTAAGGTTTGCTGTAAAACAAAACATTAACTAAGGGATCATGTATTTTCAGCCTTTTGTTATGGCAGAGTAATCTCAGCCTGAAGGGGTTATTGTGCGATAACTGGCTGGATGCACATTATCCCACTTACTACTAGTCTACTTCTTATATATGTAAAGAATGGACAGAAAATATTGTTTACCGAACACAAAACTTCATTGAAGAAAGTTGCATCTTTGTTAGAAAGGTACAATCATATCACTTAATTACAACCATACCACTGATTTCCTTTTTTGTTTTACATGGATTTTTCACTAAAATTATCATTAGGATAAGGAATACTGATTTACAGTGGTGTAAAGTAACAAATTACAAATACTCTAACTACAGTAATTGAGTAGTTTTTCCCCAGGAATTGTAATTTACTAAGTAGTTTTAAAAATGTGTACTTTTACTCTCCCTTAGTAAATTTTTAGTGGGGTCGGTACTTTTACACCACTACTTTCCTTCAACCTGCAGTCACTTCTTTATTTTTTCTTATCTATGAGGATTAGAAAACATCCAACCTAAAATCAACCAAATATCAACGTCTAATGATGTTACAGCTTGAGGTTGTGTGGGCGCTACCACTATGACGTCTATCAGATGTTGGATTTTGGTTGCCATACCTTACAAATAAATGCCAGTATTTGAATATGTCATTGGTTTAAGATGTTGGCTCAATGTTGGATTTTGGTCACTTTCTAACTCGAGCTAAAATCAAGCAAATATCAACGTCATTTGACGTCATTATTGGACATCAAAATAACGTTGTCCTTAGACGCTGGGTAGACATTGAATTTTGGTCGTCTGACGTCACTACCTAACTCTAACCTAATAGCGTCTTATGATGTTGTTTGCCTGCTGAGCAATAACTAAATGCACTACAGAATGTTTACACACATCCACAAATTACATGTAAATATCAGCTTTTTACAGCATAATACTATTCTCGAGTACTTTTGAAAGGTCTACTTTTTACTCATACTTTGACTGATATTTACAACAGATACTTTTACTCTACTTGCACTATATTTTTAGGGAAGTAATGGTGCTTTTACTTAAGTATGATTTGTCAGTACTCTTCCACCACTGCTGATTTAAGATTAAACTGTTTGTAATCTTATAACTCATAACAGAATACAGATGCAAAATGAAAACAGCTGTGTTTGTATGAAACGAGATATCCAGATCCTATAACTAAATACCTGTACACTATCATGTATCATGAGCAGAATCATGTATTCCAGAGTGCTAACAATTAGATGCAGCAGAAAACAATTGACAGAACATACGTTATAAAAGATTAACTGCCTTATTCTTTTCTTTCTTTAGTCTTTTCTTTTTTTTTATTCTTATTCTTTATTCTTCACTTTCGCCAATTATTGAAGGTTTTTTTCCCTCTCCGCTGTCGCCACTGGCTTGCATGGTTCGGGATCTGTAGAGCTGCGCATCGTTGGATTTGCTCTACAGTGTTTTGACTCTCAGTAGTGATTTTAAACCACACTGAACTGAGCTAAACTGAACTGAACTGAACTTAAACACTACAAACTGAACTACACTGTTCCTATTTACTTTGACCTTTTATGTGAAGCTGCTTTGACACAATCTACATTGTAAAAGCGCTACACAAAGGTGAATTGAATTAAATATTTAAATGTGGTTAACAGTCCTGAAACTATACAAAATTCTTTAATAAGTCAAAATGATTTTATGTGGTAAAAGGACAGCATGACCAAGATGCAGCACATGTAAATAAAGTAAAGAATGACCTGAAATGTGTTTTCAAGAAAGGAAAATATTAACCTCATTCGTCACTTCTGTAATGGTCTGCCCTATAGAAATAGTGCATTAAGTGGTTAACTATTAATGTAGAGACACATTATCCAAACAAACTGTTTCCATTTTCACCACATTTAAAATGTATTTTCTTTGAAATGTGTTACCCTTGAAGTAATTATATGACTCCCCCCCCCCCCCCCCCCCCCCCCTTCTCTTTGGGTAGGATGGCTGGTAGACACCACAGGGACTTATACGGCAACATTTTTTCTGAGCGGTTTCGCCCTCATCTCCAGCTCTCTCCTGCTTTTCTCAGTCGCCATCATTCGCCATTGTCAGAGAAGCCAAAAGAAGAACAGCCTGAGCAAAATCCCAAAACTGGTATCATGTGAAGGCAAACAAGTGGACTATTATCCTCCTAAAAGTAAAGACTTGATGTTAATTATACCAGCCACTTCATAGCATTTGGATAGTTTTTTACGTCTAGTTCTAAAGAATTGTATGAATTATTGTTAGTATATATGTAGAGTCAGTAATAAATACTGTTTAATTGCCCATAGAACTGTGTGTATAGAAATGCTCAAGTGCCTTTCTGCTCAAAAGCATTGTATTTCATTTACATTTTAAGCTGTTGTTGACAACAAGAAGTGCATTTATTGTATTTTATTCAGGTCTCGTATAATAATGCATCAGTACTAAGACTTCTTCATGCACATTGTTTATCTTTCTGTGGAATATAGCATTCCAAATATTGGTCATTTTAACTAAGGTTTTTGTGGTTGTATGATATTTTTTGTCAGAAGAGGGCAGTACTGTTTTGTTACAGATTTGTTCCAGTATGACTTCTGTTAAGAGTTTACTAGTTAACAGTTTTTCAGTAATATTTTGGCTGTTTTTATTGTTTATATAAAACAAGCAGATGAGTCAATAATATGAACAATATTGATGATGATGAAAAGTGTTTCCATTATTCTGTCAAATTAGATGGACAGCCCATGCAATCCTATACAAACACAACTAAATCATTCATTACAGACGTTTCATTCATTCATTTTCTTTTTGGCTTAGTCCCTTTATTAATCTGGCGGCAGTGGAATGAACTGCCAACTTATCCAGTATATGTTTTACACGGCGGATGCCTTTCCAGCTGCAACCCATCACTGGGAAACATCCATACATATTCACACACATACGCTACGGTCAATTGTAGCATACACAATTCACCTATAGCGTATGTCTTTGGACTTGTGTGGGAAACCGGACGAAACGCATGTGAACACAGAAGTGCCAACTGACCCAGACGAGGCTCGAACCAGTGAGCTTCTTGTTCTTCATCAGATTTTTACAAAGTAGCTATAAGTGTTTTTGTGTTGGATTTGAATAGATTTAAGCATTTAGAAAGACAATGGCAAGAGATTGAAAAACTCTTTTCCCCACTGTGACAAAGAATTATTATTGTAACATTAATTTATTCCGTTTTTTTTTTTCAGCTTGTTCCTGATTGATCAGGGGTTGCCACAGCGAAATTAACCACCATTATTGTAACAAATGAAATAGTAAAATAGATGCATTGGATATACAATAGATTGGATTGGAATGTCTTTATTATTAGGTTTACAGCAATAGCTGACAGTTAACAGCAACAGGTCACACTTTAACAACATAGAACTAACAATAAACAATAAAATGAATCATAGTCAAGTAAAAAAAAAAAAATAACATACAACTGGAACAAATGAACACAAATATATGTTGGACCTTGCCCGTCTAGAATAAGTATACCTTCTGGCAGGAGGCAAAACTTTGAATGAAGTGAATGGTTCTCATCTGCTAAAATGAACATAACCCTCTTTATGACTCTCACCTCATACACTGTCCAATACTATTAAGATTTATGCCCAAATTGCTTTTCAGTCACTTTAGTTTATTAAAATCATTGTAGCTCTTTTGTTGTTGTTACAAAAACGCATTAAAGGAGAAACAAAAACTCCAAAATATAGTTTACAATAGCTTTCCGAATAAGCATGTGCTTCATTCTTATAATAGTAACTCAAAAGAAAATGACAAAGGAATACAGCTGGCAAAGAAGAACTGAACACAATGACTTTTTTTAAAGCCTGTATAAAAACAGCTTTGGAGAACGGAATAAAACTTACACCTAGTGATTGAGTTCATCCACAATTGACCCCAATATGGGTTGAGGACATAAAAAATTTAGGTCTTTTAAGAAAGAAGTCTAGCCCCTAACACCTTAAATAAGATATTTGAAACAAGGCTCAAGGAATGAAGAATATATCAATGAGTTTTTCCTCAATTCCGCTGTGCTTGTTTTATCCTTGCATTCTACTATCACATACTAAATGAGATCGAAAGTGAGAAGCACTCATTATTGTGGCATTTTGGAATGGTCCATTAACTATTTTAACGCAAGGTTTTATGTGGTAAAAGGACAACATGACCAAGATGCAGCACATGTAAATATGGTAAAGAATGACCTGAAATGTGTTTTCAAGAAAGGAAAATATTAACCTCAGTCGTCACTTCTGTAATGGTCTGCCCTATAGAAATAGTGCATTAAGTGGTTAACTATTAATGTAGAGACACATTATCCAACCAAACTGTTTCCATTTTCACCACATTTAAAACGTATTCTCTTGAAAGTGGTTACGCTTGAAGTAATGCTTTCTGAATAAGCATGTACTTAATTCTTATAACAGTAAATAACAAAACAAAGCAAAATGAACCAACAAAAGCATACAGCTGGAAAAGCCAATGACTGAACACTATGACTTTTTTTCCAAAGCCTATATAAAAACAGCTTTTGAGAATGAAATAAAACTTAGTGATTGAGTTCATCCACAATAGACCCAAATATGGGTTGAGGATATAAAAAAAATTAAGATTTTTTTTTAGAAAAAAAAAGCCTCTAACCTAACACCTTAAATAAGATATATATATATATATATATATATATATATATATATATATATATATATATATATATATATATTAGGGATGGGAAGATAAACCGATATGTATCGATACGCGGTCATGCGCGTGCACGATGCGAGTGCATCGGTAGAGCAGCAGAGGATGAATGAAATATGATCCTCATCAAGATGGCGCCGCGGATGGCCGCTTCGGCGTGGGGCTCTCCAGTGTTTGCACTGTTTTTGTTAGTCTGTCCTGTGTTATGTTTGTCAAACACGATCAGTTACACCAGGGACGAGCTGCTGAACATTCGGCAGTGCACACCAACTAATCAAGAACTGGTTTTTGATTTTTGTGGCGTTTTGCGGAACATTGTAGTCGGCGGAGCAGCCGCATTGTGGAAACGCTACAAGACGCGCAAGCGTGGGAAGCGAGCCGGCGCGCTCGTCAGGCTAAGACAGCGCGGCTTCAGAACGGCGCTGCCCAGCATTCACCTGGCGAATCTCCGCTCTCTTCCTAACAAAATGGACGAATTACTTCTGCTCACATGCAAAAACAAGAACTTTAACAACTCTGCTGTCCTGTGTTTCACGGAAACCTGGCTAAACGAAGCCATTCCGGACAGCGCATTAAACCTACCGGACTTTCAGCTGTACAGAGCAGATCGCGATACGGAGTCAACGGGCAAAACGCGCAGTGGTGGGACATGCTTTTACATCAACAGAAGGTGGTGTACGGATGTAACTGTGTTAAAGAAGATGTGCTGTCCTGATGTGGAAGTGCTTTTCATTAACTGTAAGCCGTTTTATTCACCAAGAGAGTTTTCCTCGTTCATTCTCGTCTGTGTTTACATTCCACCGCAAGCACACGTGAGTACTGCGCTGCAACAGCTGGCTGATCTGATCACAGAGACAGAACAACAACACCCGGACTCTGCTTTTATCATACTTGGGGACTTTAATCAGGCAAAACTCACACATGAGCTGCCTAAATTCAAACAGCACATTACATGCCCCACCAGAGGCAATAAAATTTTGGACCATTGCTACACCACGATAAAGGATGCATATCGCTCCGTCGCCAGAGCAGCTCTAGGACTCTCCGATCACTGCCTGGTTCATCTTATACCAACTTACAGGCAAAAACTTAAAATTACTAAGCCAGTATTAAGGACTGTCAAGAGATGGACCAACGACACAGAGCAGGTCTTACAAGCCTGTTTTGAATGCACTGACTGGGATGTTTTTGAAGCTGCAGCCACAGATCTGGACGAGCTCACAGAGACTGTAACATCATACATCAGTTTCTGTGAGGAGTTATGCATCCCTACCAGGACCTACTTGTCATTTAACAATGATAAACCATGGTTCACACCAAAACTCAGACAGCTTCGTCAGGCCAAAGAGGATGCTTACAGGAGTGGTGACAGGATCCTGTACAATCGGGCCAGGAACACATTGACAAAGGAGATTTGTGTGGCTAAGAAAAGCTATGCCAAAAAGCTGCAAAACCAGTTTTCAGCTAACGACCCTGCATCAGTGTGGAGAGGCTTAAAAGATTTCACTAATTACAAGACACCGTCCCCCAGTATCGACAGCAATAAACATATTGCAAACGAGCTGAATATGTTCTACTGTAGGTTTGACACCTATGACCAGACACCTCACACCCGCCCGGACCATCTCCCTACACAGCCATCAATACCACATCAACACAGCCCGGACCATCTCCCTACACAGCCATCAACACCACATCAACACAGCCCGGACCATCGCCCTACACAGCCATCAACACCTCCAGCCATCTTCCTCTCCCCCCCTGCTCTTCAGATCAGTGAGGATCATGTGCGTCAGATCTTCAGTAAACAGAAGAGAAGGAAAGCACCAGGGCCAGATGGTGTCTCACCAGCCTGTCTGAGAACCTGCGCTGACCAGCTGGCTCCCATTTTCTCCCATATCTTCAATAGATCACTGGAACAGCGCAAAGTTCCATACTGCTTTAAGCGCTCCACCATCATCCCAATCCCAAAGAAGCCAAAGATCACAGGACTCAATGACTACAGACCTGTGGCCTTAACATCTGTGGCCATGAAGTCATTCGAAAGACTGGTGCTAGCATATCTGAAGGACATCACTGGACCCCTGCTGGACCCCCTGCAGTTCGCCTATAGAGCAAACCGGTCTGTGGATGATGCAGTCAACATGGGACTGCATTATACCCTACAACATCTGGACAAACCAGGGAACTACGCAAGGATTCTGTTTGTGGACTTCAGTTCTGCCTTTAACACCATCGTCCCATCACTGCTTGAGTACAAACTGGCCCAGCTCTCTGTTCCTAGCTCTGTCTGTCAATGGATCACCAGCTTTCTGACAGATAGACAGCAGCTAGTCAGAATGGGCAAAATCACATCCGACAGCCGCACCATCAGCACTGGTGCCCCCCAGGGATGTGTTCTTTCTCCACTGCTCTTCTCCCTGTACACCAACGACTGCACTGCAAAAGACCCCTCCATCAAACTCATTAAGTTTGCAGACGACACTACTGTTATCGGCCTCATCCAGAACGGTGACGAGTCTGCATACAGACAGGAGGTGGAGCGGCTGGCGTTATGGTGCAGATACAACAACCTGGAGCTGAACACGCTCAAAACAGTGGAGATGATAGTGGACTTCAGGAGAAACCCCCCTGCACTCCCCCCACTCACCATCATGAACAGCACTGTGGTTGCAGTAGAGTCATTCAGGTTCCTGGGCACCACCATCTCTCAGGATCTGAAGTGGGACACTCATATAGACTCTATTGTGAAGAAAGCCCAGCAGAGACTGTACTTCCTTCGTCAGCTGAGGAAGTTCAACCTGCCACAGGAGCTGCTCGTACAGTTCTACTCAGCTGTCATCCAATCCATCCTCTGCACTTCAATCACCGTCTGGTTCGGCTCAGCTGCCAAAACTGACCTCCGTAGACTACAGCGAATAGTCCGGACTGCTGAACGAATCACTGGCACTACCCTTCCTACACTTCAAGAACTGTACTCTTCCAGAGTGAGTAAAAGGGCTCGCAAAATCACTCTGGACGCCTCACACCCAGCACACTACCTGTTCGAACTGTTACCGTCTGGTCGGCGCTTCAGAGCACCGAGCACAAAAACAGCAAGACACAGGAAAAGTTTCTTTCCTCAGGCTGTCTACCTTATGAACAGTTAAATATTACCCTACTGTGCAATAAATATGTGCAATACTTTCTCATACGCACTTGTACACAGCACCTTATATCAATATACAATGCAATACTTTCTACATTCGCACTTGTACACAGCACCTTATAACCTGTATATTTATAACAATCTGTACATACAACTCAACATCCAGGTTTCTTCACTAACCGCATCTGTTTAATGTTCATCATTTTTTTATTATTATTATTTTATTTTTTTTTCAGATTATTTTGTGTTGTCACTTGTCACTTTATGTACACTGGAAGCTTCTGTAGCCAAAACAAATTCCTTGTGTGTGTGAAGCACACTTGGCAATAAAACCGATTCTGATTCTGATTCTGATATTAAAAGCAAATCGACATGCATCGGTTTTTGCGAGATGCATCCATTTTTCCAAGATACAACTTATCTTTTTAATATAGAATGTATTTTTTATTTATTAACAAATGTTGTCAAACTGTTTTTAGCGCATAATTTAATGGACCTACATAAAGTATGCCTTAGCAATGGATTTGCGGATGTGTACGCTACACTTACACTACAACTCAGGTCAGGTGTGCGGATTAGGCAAGTGGTGCGCCCTCAGAAAGCGCGAGAAGCAAAATAAACATGTCGGACGCCGAGACAATTTATTCCCCACTGGGTTTTAAATCTAAAGTATGGCAACATTACGGATTTTACAAGAAAGATTGACGACTTGACAAGACAGATGCAATTTGCAAAATGTGCCGCGCATCTGTAAAATACACGGGCAGTACGACAAATCTGATGTCTCACTTGAAGCGGCGCCACGGTGTTGTTGTGGAAGCATCTTCCAGTGTTTCTGCATCCTCTGCTTCTTGCTCTGATTCACCTGTAGCTAACAGCTCTAAAAGTGGTGAGAAAAGCATTGAAAGTTTTTTCCATGCCCCGCTTGCTAACAGTTCCGCGCGCCCTACGGCAATCACGGATGCTATTGCATTGTTTATCTGCAAAGATATTCAGCCTTATAGTGTCACTGAGAACGAAGGTTTTAAACACCTCCTTCATGTCTTGGAGCCTCGTTATAAGATACCAAACCGAAAGCTATTCTCCGATAAACAGATTCCTGCTCTGTACGACAAAGTAAGAAGAGAGATAGAGGAGTCCCCGCACAAAGCCCAAAGAGTCGCGGTTACAGTGGACGACTGGACATCGTGCGCTACAGCATCATATGTAACTGTCACAGCACACTACATAGACGGTGTTACGTTTTGAATATTCAGTGGCAAAATATATGTTTGTAAAACTTATTTTCATAGTTGAAAAGTTAAATCACAATTCTTGTTGTGCAATAGTAAACATTCTTTATGTTGAAAAAGTGCAAATATATATTTTAAATATATATTGCTGTCACGGATTGGCCAGGCTCTTCCACCAACATCACGCACCGAGCACCTTCACCTGAGTATTAACCACGCACAGCTGCACCCAATCACTCCCATTCACTATATAAGCACACACCTCACTTCACTCATTGTCCGGTCTCGTTCCTACGAAGCGGACTCTGAGTGAACCACTTCCTAGGTTTCACTCCCCTACGATCTCAGCAAATATACTTACCTTTACTCTGTTTGCATTCCAGTCTGTCCAGTGTTCCCGGTGTCCTGTCAGCGTTGTGTGTCTCATCAGTCTGTCTTCCCCACAAGTCCTCTGGTGTGTGCATTCGGTCATCCTTCAGTGTTTGTCATCCCACCTTCCGCAGAGGATCATCAGTTCCACTGAACTCCGTTCATCTCTCCATCACTATTCATTTATACTCAACTGTTGGAATAAACATTGTTTATACTCACTCCCCTTGTTTGTCCGTCTGCTTCCATAACAGAAGACCGGACCCACAACTACCAACAGCATGAGCACTCACGATCCCCTTCAGGAGTTGGTGGATTCATTGAAGAGAGTGCTACTACCATCTGCTCCACTTCCCGAAGCACCACCAGCACCGAGCACTTCTTCACCGTCCACCCACTCATCCAGTCCCATGGCTCGACCAGCGCCCTACTCTGGCGGGGCGGAGGAGTGCAATGGATTTCTCCTACAATGTTCTCTGGTATTCACTATGCAACCTGAGTTATACCCTACCGATCGGTCTAAAATCGCTTTCATCATCTCCCTTCTCTCTGGGTCAGCTCTTCGGTGGGCTGAAACCATCTGGCAACAGTCTGGGCCGGTAACAAATTCCATTCAGTCATTCACCCAATATTTCAAGGAGGTTTTTGGTCGCGCGGATGCTGAAGTAGCAGCTGGAGAACAGTTATACCATCTCAAACAGGGAGCCATGTCCACTCAGGATTATGCTCTCAGGTTCCGAACTCTGGCTGCTGCTAGCGGGTGGAATGAGCGATCTCTCCTCACAACCTACCGGCTCGGACTAGAGCCCAACCTCCGGTTACAGCTGGCCGCCCTCGACGACACGATGGGATTAGAGAAGTTCATTCAACACTCTCTGCGCTGTTCCGATCGTCTGAGGGTCTACCAGCATGATCCTCCACCAGTATCCCAAGCACTCCTCCGTTTGCCAGAGCCAGCCGTCCCTCCAGAACCAGAACCCATGATCATAGAATCTGGTAGGCTCACGATCACCGAGCGACAGAGGAGGCTGACCCGGGGTCTGTGCATGTACTGTGGTGCCAAAGGACATGTCAGGCTGGACTGTCCCATTCGTCCAGCACGCTCTGTGGTGAGTTTGTTCAGTTCTCCTATTGAAAAAATGCACCCTCTCACCACTAATGTCCAGTTAACTACCCCTTCTGTCTCAGTTTCAGTCACAGCCCTCATCGACTCCGGGTCAGCAGGAAATTTCATCTCGCACGCCCTCTGTCGCCGACTCCAGCTTAACACCGAAGCCTCGACGCACGTCTACCAGATTCAGCCCATAACCAAAGATATCCATTCTCAGGCACGTATCCATCGAAAATGTGAACCCGTCAATCTCCAAGTAGGACTGCTCCACAAAGAGGAGATTCAATTTCTGGTTCTGGAGGGTGCATCGATGGATATCATCTTAGGGCGCCCGTGGCTGGTGAAGCACGATCCCATCCTCTCTTGGGGCACAGGAGAAATTAAGAGATGGGGAGAAGAATGCAGATCCAGCTGTTTTCCCGATCTACCCTTACAAATTCAAAGACCCCTTACCGTCTACGTCACGTCTGTCGAAAGTCCAGTCGAGAAAATATCCATTCAGATCCCGAAGATCTACTCCTCATACGAGGATGTATTTTGCCCCAAGAGAGCTTCCCAGCTACCTCCACATCGGCCATGGGACTGCGCCATAGACCTGCTTCCAGATGCTCCTATGCCCAGAGGTAGGATCTACCCGTTGTCCCTTCCGGAGACCAAGGCAATGGAGGAGTACATCCATGAGGCTCTGAGTCAGGGGTATATCCGTCCATCCACGTCACCTGCTGCCTCGAGTTTCTTCTTCGTGGCTAAGAAGGATGGAGGGCTGCGGCCATGTATCGATTACAGAACCCTAAATCAAGGTACAGTTAAATTCCGCTATCCCCTTCCTCTCGTCCCGGCAGCCCTGGAACAACTCAGATCCGCCAAAATTTTCACCAAGTTGGACCTCCGCAGCGCCTATAACCTGGTGAGAATACGTGAGGGGGACGAGTGGAAGACGGGGTTTGTGACCCCTACTGGACACTACGAGTACCTGGTCATGCCCTATGGTCTGGTTAACGCCCCCTCCGTATTCCAAAACTTCATCCACGAAGTCCTCCGGGAGTTCCTCCATCTCTTCGTCATTGTATACATAGATGATATCCTGATTTACTCCCGGAGTGAGGCCGAACATCGCCACCACGTTGCGGAGGTCCTGAAAACCCTCAGGAAACACCGCCTGTACCTCAAGGCTGAAAAATGCTCCTTTCATTTACCATCTGTTCAGTTCTTGGGGTACATCATCGATCAGAGAGGAGTTCGTATGGACGAGAGGAAGGTCACTTCCGTCATCTCCTGGCCCGAACCAAAAACCATAAAGGAACTCCAACGTTTCCTAGGCTTTGCTAACTTCTATCAACGTTTCATCCACAATTACAGTCTCATCACCGCTCCGCTCACCAACCTGTTGAAAAACAAACCCAAAACACTACCCTGGCCTCCCGAAGCCGCCGCAGCCTTCCAAGACCTCAAAGAATCTTTCACTCAAGCCCCACTGCTGACTCATCCCGATCCTGAATTACCATTTGTAGTCGAAGTGGATGCATCGACCACCGGAGTGGGAGCCATTCTGTCCCAGTATCACGGTACTCCTCCATTACTCCATCCATGTGCCTATTTCTCCCGGAAGCTCAGCCTGGCGGAAAGGAACTACGACATCGGAAATCGAGAACTTCTGGCCATCAAGCTCGCCCTGGAGGAGTGGCGACACTGGTTGGAGGGGGCCAAACATTCATTCCAGGTGATCACAGATCATAATCTCCAATACCTAAAAGATGCTAAAAGACTCTGTCCTCGTCAGGCCCGTTGGTCATTGTTCTTCTCCAGATTTCAGTTCTCTATCTCATATCGACCAGGATCAAAGAATATCCGAGCAGACGCACTTTCCAGAATTCACGACCAGCATGAAACTGAGACACCGGCCAAGATCCTTCCCGATCAGATCACTATCTGTCCCATCCAATGGTCCGCTCCTACAGTAACCGCCACTCCAGAATCCAGAACTCCCCCGGGCTGTCCCCCCAATCGACGTTTCATCCCTGAAAATCAACGGGTAGATCTCATTCATTCCAGCCATACATCTCTGGGCACAGGACATCCTGGGGCCAACAACACCCTCTCGCTGCTATCCCAACGCTTTTGGTGGCCGAACATGGCGAGGGATGTGAGAAGATACGTCCAAGGCTGCAGAGAATGCGCTATGTCAAAGAGTCCTCGCCATCTACCTGCTGGCAAACTCCATCCCTTGCCCATCCCAAACCGCCCCTGGTCACACCTAGGAGTTGACTTCATGACAGACCTCCCATTGTCTGAAGGTAACACCTGCATTCTAGTCATCATAGATCGATTCTCTAAATTCTGTCGTTTGATTCCGTTGAAAGGTCTACCCACAGCCCTAGAGACTGCCGAAAACCTGTTCAACCACGTCTTTCGAAATTTTGGGTTACCAGAAGATATAGTCTCGGACCGAGGACCCCAATTTATATCCAGACTATGGAAAGCATTCTTCAGACTCCTAGGTGTGACCGTAAGCCTCTCGTCTGGCTATCACCCCCAAACCAACGGCCAGACAGAGAGGAAAATTCAGGAAGTGGGGCGGTTCCTCCAGACCTTCTGTCACGGTCACCAAAACTCCTGGAGCCAGTTTCTGGGCTGGGCGGAATACGCCCAGAATTCCCTGCGGCAATCTACCACCGGACTCACGCCATTCCAGTGCATCCTAGGGTTCCAACCTCCACTCTTCCCCTGGGATGGCGCACCATCTGATGTCCCCGCAGTGGATTACTGGTTCCGGGAGAGCGAGAGAGTCTGGGACGATGCTCATCACCATCTCCAGAGGGCAGTACGCAGAACAAAGGAAGTATCGGATAAGAGGAGGATTCCAGGCCCCATCTATACTCCAGGACAGAAGGTCTGGCTCTCCACCAGAGATATCCGTTTGCGACTGCCCTCCCGAAAATTAAGTCCCAGATTTGTTGGTCCCTTCACCATCCTGGAACAGGTCAACCCCGTCACATACAAGTTACAGTTACCACCACAGTACAGAATCCACCCCACATTCCACGTGTCCCTTCTCAAACCCTTTCACGATCCTCTGATTCCCTCCACAGAGCCTGGCCATGAAGAGGAACCTCCTCCCCCACTGATGTTAGAAGAAGGGGCCATCTACCAAGTCAAGGACATCCTACGGTCCCGACGTCGTGGTGGTCAACTAGAATACCTTGTCGACTGGGAAGGATACGGTCCAGAAGAGAGGTCATGGGTCTCCAGATCCGATATACTAGATCCCGCACTTATGGAAGAGTTCCACTCCAATCACCCAGAATTTCCAGCACCTCGAGGACGAGGTAGACCACCACGACGTCGGAGGTTCAGGCCCTCAGGAGCGGGCCCTGGGGAGGGGGGTAATGTCACGGATTGGCCAGGCTCTTCCACCAACATCACGCACCGAGCACCTTCACCTGAGTATTAACCACGCACAGCTGCACCCAATCACTCCCATTCACTATATAAGCACACACCTCACTTCACTCATTGTCCGGTCTCGTTCCTACGAAGCGGACTCTGAGTGAACCACTTCCTAGGTTTCACTCCCCTACGATCTCAGCAAATATACTTACCTTTACTCTGTTTGCATTCCAGTCTGTCCAGTGTTCCCGGTGTCCTGTCAGCGTTGTGTGTCTCGTCAGTCTGTCTTCCCCGCAAGTCCTCTGGTGTGTGCATTCGGTCATCCTTCAGTGTTTGTCATCCCACCTTCCGCAGAGGATCATCAGTTCCACTGAACTCCGTTCATCTCTCCATCACTATTCATTTATACTCAACTGTTGGAATAAACATTGTTTATACTCACTCCCCTTGTTTGTCCGTCTGCTTCCATAACAATTGCACTTATACATTCTGTTTATCTTGGAAATACTTAAATAATATGTGCCATATGTTCTAAAATGGCCCTCTACTGTAAACCGACACTCGGGCTCTGAGAGAAAAGCTAGTTTGTAAAAAGTCTTGGTTTTACTTGGTTAATAAATAATCAAACTCATTCAATGGCACCGCATCTTCTTTCACATCATCACATAAACTTGATCTTATTAGTTAGTGCTGAATTATCGCATTGTATCGTGATATGGGTGTGAATCGTATCGTATTGCATCGCAATATGTCACAAATGTATCGTTAATATATCGGATCGTATACTTTGTATCGAGATGCGTATCGGATCGGCATTATAGCATAGATGCCCAACCCTAATATATATATATATATATATATATATATATATATATATATAAATAATATATAAAAATTTTTAAAAGTTTTTCCTCAATTCCCCTGTGCTTGTTTTTTCCTGCACAGGCTAAACGGGACAAGTAAGAAGCATGCATTTTTGTGGCATTTTGAATTGGTCCACTGCTATCACTATTTGAGTGCAAGTAAAAACAAATGAGCAAAATGTGTAGCTAATCTAGCATGCTTTCTGGGCACATAAATTTGCAAATGGGGCATTTTAGTGTTTATTTATCTCCATGTTTACAATAATATTCTACAAATTACAAAGACATAAGCTCAAAAAGATTACAGAAGAATGAATCGCCTTTGTTGTCTGAAGTGTTCGCATATCTTTCGAACATTTCACCTTTCAAATTATAAATTAAGTCTAGTATTTCACTGGTCTTCCAATCATTTGGATTAACCTTGAGATTTTTCTGGGCAATGTTGCACAGTTTCTGTGCACTTCTGTTTCCATCAGGAGTATGTAGATTCATTCTCAAACACTTCTTGTAGTGCTCGATTGCTAAATCCTCACATCTGTTACCGTACTGCTGGAACTGAGCATAAGAAAAATGAACAGATTGAAGATGCTTAATTCCTAGAATAACTCTCAGAACATCATCTGGGTTTAAGTTAATGGCCTGTCTCAGCTGTTTGATTGCAGGTTCTTCCACAGTACAAGATGGCGGGTTAAAATTCTCAGTGCGATACAGAGCCATGGCATAACCAGCATTCCACTCAATATTTGTTGGATCCAGTTCCACAGCTTTCCGGAAAACTTCTACTGCCTTGTCATAATATTTACGAGGGAATTTAAGATAAGTCCATCCTTTCTCCCCAAGTACCTCTGGAACAGCTGAAGACTCAGTTGCAAATCTTTCATATATGTTCTGAAGCTTAACCAGGTAACTTTCACACTCTATGTAGTTCTCTATGTGGTAATTTATCCAAGCAAAATTTCCATAGGTCACAATAAGAGTCCTGTCATTGTTGTCCGCAAAATTTTCTTTGATGAGTGCCTCAGATTTTGGCAGGTGAATAAGGGCTTCTTCTTTGCGGTCAAGGAGGAATTTCAGATATCCCATTGAGCACTGTGCTCGTGCAGCTCCTTCCTCATTCCCTAAATCCAATTTGTCTTGTTCCTCAAATCTGTTGAGGTTCGTAAAGTCTAGATGATCTTTTGTAATGTCCAATGTGAAGTGACACTCCAGCTGATCCAGTTTCTTTTATAAACTGTCCCGAATTAAACCAAAAGGATTGAAAAAACATGAGCTTCAGGACTAAATTAGACTAATATTGCAACATCTTCAAGTTAAATAGCCTTTGAATTAGCAATAGGCTCTTAAAGCAAGGAGGTGAGTTAACTCTTAAGCAAGAACTAGACATCAATGGAAATAAAACAAACACACACACACACACAAGAAATGCACGTATGCCAGACATGAAGTTGGCGTGGACCAATGCACATTCTCACCTTCATTTCATCGTTAGTAAATCCAAACGTGAGCGTGAAATCTGGCATGTGCAAAGTTTTTGTGCGTACGCAGCGTTGAAACATGAGGCCCCTAGGGCCCCTGCAAGGGGGAAATATGCCAAATATGGAGTGTCTATTTAGGCTAAGTGCAAATAATGCACATCTTTGGAGTAAGCTAGTTGAGTGATTCCCGCTCATCATTATCTGATCGACAGAGACAACATAACTAAAGAGCGGAACTAGTAGCAGCATGAGTGGCGTAGTTCGTAAAGTGCATGGCAACATGTTTTGACATGATCGATGATGAACTGATGAACACTTTCTTCTTTTTTCCCCATTACATATCAGATTTGAAATTTATTTATTTTAATCGAAAGGAAATATTTTTGTTTAAAAATGAAAATAAAGAAAATGAGATTTAAAGTCACAAGCGCCTCGTTGTTCATTTGTATTTAAACAGCATCTAAATATTTTAAATATTCTATAAACAATTATTTTTCACCTGGTGTTAAATGCTAGCGACATCTTAATATAATTAATTTGTATTTACAATGTTAGTAACCCTGCTCATCCATATTCTCCGACCTCATGGTTCTATTCAAAGAACATTTAATAAATGGCACATGCCTATAGACCAATTACCAACCTACGTCACACGGGTCCACGGTTGCAAAAAAAAAAAAACACACAGCAGGCTGCAATAGTAAAGATGTCGTGTTGTGCGATAAGATGCCAAATTCGATCCATACACAAATCCATACACCACACTGCTTAAGTGCTAACTGCAGACGTCTTTGGCTAAAAGGGAGCTGAATGAAGTGACGACCTAATTAAAAATGCTCGACTCTGCAGTTGATGCGGTAAAGTTGTTTTTATGTTGGACATTAATTTGTCATTCGAACTTACCTTGCCCCTTAATCGGATCCCGACCTCAATGTAGTCAGAGTACAAACTGTATGAACGTCTACATAAAATTTAACATCATTATACCGAAAATTAGATATTAAGTTTTCAAAATGCTGTATTTTAAAAGCATGTACACCGCTAAAGCCTGTACCAAACTTTCGGTGAGTTAAAGAAAGTTAGGGTGTGTCGCAAAAGTGCATGACACGAAACAAGACATTTAAAGAGCCCATATTATGGGTTTTTGAAAATGCCCTTCCATGTATTGTGTAACATAGCTCTAAGTGAAGTGAAATATCCAGCTAAGGCTTAAATCTGTAAGTGTACAGTGTTTAAAACTATTGATTCATCTATAAAGGAGTCGACTCATAGTGCTTTAAACGAGTCGTCTTGATAACGAGTCATTAGGTGTTTCGTGATGATGCGGCTACGAAACACAAGTAGTTGCGCGCGCAAACCCGGGACATTTGAAACCTGCGGCCCTGCCCACTAACACAGAAAAAAAGCCCCACACACACACACACACACACACACACACACACACACACACACACACACACAGAGACACACACAGACACCGGTCGAATGAAGTCACGCTGTGCAGATGGATACTATCGACAGCCTACCCAAAGATGAAAGCTCAGCATTATAGCCCAGAGTGCTTCTGGAAACTACATGCTTAAAAAGAAGACTTCATCGGTTTGTTAAAGGAACTATCAGTAAAGACTGTCAGAACATGGATCAGTGCATCATGAATCAGTTTCTGCCCCCATTTCACAAGTGTAAGTACGTGCGATTAAAATTGTTGCCTCGTTTACTCTAGCTTGCAAATTATGTATTTAGTTGTGTTTTGTTACTTGTAACCGCGTGTACTGTAGCAGGTTAACTCTTTT
>NC_079446.1:18488623-18526123 GCF_903798145.1 Danio aesculapii
AATATTTTTTAACATGTAATTTTAATTCAAGCTTCTCCACATTTTAATGTTACTATTTACCCCACCTGTTAGGCAAGTTATAACAGACAGAGTTTAGTTGTAACATGCTTAAAAAAATCTGATTTCACACAATTAATTTAAATTCACTTTACTTTAAATAGTATATTTCCTCAGTACTTAACTCAATTGCTTTTTTCAACACAGCATCTATTGGATAAACATTTGGATGTATTTGCATTATTATACAATGCATTTATTTGCATTATTAGAAATAAAGTAATATTAAAAATGTTTTATATTCAAAAACACATTTACAAATTCTCAAAATTACACTCAAAATTCAAATATATTAAATAATACCCTGTAACAACTAACCCCACTGTGTCGTATTTTCCCCAAAACTGGCTAGCAGTCACTGTGCTTTTTACATCCTTCAGAATGGATCCATCTTTTAGCCTAGAAGACAGTAATCACAGCAATATACGATTTTATGTACACGCACAGATTTTTTATTTTAAATCAAAATATATAGAGTATAATAAAAAAATATACTTTTATGCAGCAAAAATGTTCTCTTTTGTTTTTGTAATCCAAATTTCGCAGATCTTTTACAATAATTGGCAGGAAGACGTCTGCCAACACTGTGGTGACAAACTCGGAAGCATGCCATGATTCAAGCTACGGTCACACTGGGCTTTGTGTGTGCGAAATTCTGTCATGCGGCGCTGTGAAAAGGGGCGGGATTAAACAAGATGATTAGACATTTAAAAAAGCAAGCGATTGCTTCGTGTTTTGATCTTCGATTGGTCTCACGCAGTCAAGTGATGCGATTTCGCAGGTGCGAAACTTGACGCATGAACCTGCGTTTCCGGTCTGATGCATTCGCGTGCGTATGTGTAGTATGGCATAATAATGTTGTCCAGTAGGAGGCGATTGTGTGTGCAGTATATAAAGGGGCTGAGAAGAAGACCAGTAGGTGTGTTACCAGTTTGCTGTGCAGTTGTTTTGGTGGTGCCACAATAAATGACCAGCATGAACTTTAGGCTCTGAGTTCCCTTTATTACCTCAAGATACAACATATGACGACGAGGATAAACAATGAAACAGTGATAAAGACAAAGACAAGTGGGTGATTCAAAGAGGCAAGTGAGAAACGGGACGCTGAAGCACTCAGCTCATTGGAACAAACTGCTAGCACCTGGAAAGAGTGATTGCAGGGATCATGGCTGGAATGGTTGGCGCTGTGACACCATCTGACAGTAAGTCACAATTATGGGAAGAATATTGTGAGATATTGAATCATTTCTTTGTGAATCATTTCTTTTTGATATTGAAAACGCAGAGAAGAAACAAGCAATATTGTTGAGTTGTGTTGGAGCACCAACGTATACATTGATGAGAAATTTGCTAAGTCCAGAAAAACCAGGTGCAAAGAGTTTTGATGAATTGGTGAGTTTATTGAAAAACCACTTCAATCCAAAGCCAGGTGAAATAGTTCAGAGGTGGAAGTTTAACTCTTGTAACAGACGCCCTGAAGAAAGCATAGTTGAGTATGTGGCTGAATTAAGGAAACTTGCACAAGATTGTAATTTTGGGGAGACACTCTCAGTTATGCTGAGAGACAGATTAGTGTGTGGTGTGAATGATGACAGCATACAACGAAGATTACTGGGTGAGGATGGATTAACTTTTGAAACTGCACTAAGAAAAGCTTAAGCTATTGAAGCAGCAAACAATGATATGGCAGATTTGCATAGAGATAAAGGGAGTAATACTGTTTTTAAAGTGGACACTGATGAAAGAAATTATATAAAAGTTGCTGGAATGTGTTATCGATGTGGGAGAGTTAACCATTCACCAAAAGACTAAGTTTGCAAAAGAAAACTGCTACAGGTGTGGAAAAATTGCACATGTGAAAAAAGTGTGTAGAATGAAATCACAAGATTTTGCAAGTAACAAAGGCAAGAAAACTGTGAAACTGGAGAGTGTAAAGCAATCAAAGAGGGATAATTACTTGCAAGAGGAAAAGGAGTGCGAAGAAGTTTTCACAATGTATAGTATACAAACAGTTTAGTCCTCAGTGCCTCCATTTGCCCAAGTGTTACTGGTTAATGAGAGCCCTGTGAAGTTTGAAATTGACACCGGATGTAGTGTCACCGTGTTGTCACAAGGGGAATATGACAACTTGAAAGTCCTTGAGAAGCAGCCTGAACTAAAACCCAATTCTCTCAATTTGAAAACGTATACAGGTCAATCTGTGAAGGTTCTAGGAGTCAGTGACGTGCAGGTCAAGCATAAAGGACTGGTGAAAAATCTCTCATTGGTGGTGGTGGCTGGATCGGGGCCTAACTTGTTGGAAAGAGCTTGGCTGGCTGAATTGGACATGGGCTGGGAAAAGGTAAATCACATGCAAGCAAGCTAAGAAATTTTCCAAGATATTTTAAAGAAACATGAAATGGTTTTTAAAGAAGAACTGGGAACATTAAAAGGAGCCACAGCGAAGATTCATGTAGCTAATGATGCAAAGCCTCATTTTTTTAAATCACGCTCATTACCATTTGCTATGAGAGAGAAAGTGGAAGTTGAACTAGATCGACTGATCAAAGAACACATAATTGAACCTGTGAATTTTTCAGAGTGGGCAGCTCCTGTTGTGCCAGTGTTGAAGTCGGATGGATCAGTGAGACTGTGCGGATATTATAAAGTGACTGTGAATAAAGAGTCATCACTGGAGCACTATCCCACTCCAAAAATGGAGGACATGTTTGCGGTGTTAGGAGGTGGTGAGAAATACACAAAATTAGACATGAGTCATGCCTATCAACAGATTTTGTTGGACGAAACATCTAAGAAGTATGTCACTATCAATAAGCATAAAGGCCTTTTTACGTACACTCGTTTACCATTTGGGGTGGGTTCAAGTCCTGCAATTTTCCAAAGAACAATGGAAGGAATATTAAAGGACATTCCAAAGGTCACTGTGTATTTGGATGATATTTTGTTGACAGGAAGAAATGACCAAGATCATGTAAAGACACTGGAGAAAGTATTGCAGAGATTGGAGGAGTGTGGATTGCGGCTAAAACGAGAAAAGTGCAAGTTTATGGAACCAGAAGTGGTTTTCTTGGGCCACAAAGTCAATGCCACTGGTATTCATCCGATACCAGAGAAAGTTAAGGCAGTAAAGGAAGCACCAACACCAACTTTGGTTACAGAACTAAAAGCCTATTTAGGTTTGTTAAATTTCCATAACAGATTTCTGCCAAATCTTTCAACCTTGCTGGCTCCGTTGCACAAGCTTTTGAGGAAGGGTGTTGCTTGGTGCTAGGGAGAGGATCAAGAAAAGGCCTTCAGAAAATCCAAACAATTGTTACAATCTAATTGTGTTCTGATCCATTATGATGACCAGAAAGAGCTAATCCTGTCATGTGATGCCTCAGCATATGGAGTGGGGGCCGTATTGGCACATCGTTTGAAGGATGGAACAAAGACCTATTGGATTTGTGTTTAGAACACTAACAGCGGCCGAGACGAATTACTCACAGGTAGAGAAAGAAGGATTAGCAATGGTGTTTGGAGTTAAGAAATTCCACAAATATTTGTATGGTCGTAAGTTTGTTATCTGTACTGACCACAAACCTCTTCTCAGTTTATTGGGTGAATTGAAGGCTGTCCCTCAAATTGCCTCTCAACGCATTATGAGGTGGGCTGTAATGCTGGGGGCCTATGAGTATTCCATTTCTTACAGAGCCGGTAAAGATTATGGAATTGCTGACACTCTTACTCGTCTTCTTGTTCCACAGTTGGGTGTGGATAAACCAGAGGAAGAATATGTTTTGATGCTGCAGAGCAGTTCTTTGACGACTGCAGAGCAGATTAAACGGTGGACTTCAAAAGACCCTGTGTTGGCTAGAGTATGTGAGTATGTACTTAAAGGATGGCCAAACCACAGTGATACTAAGGAATTTGTCCCTTACAAGCAGAGAAAACATGAACTTAGTATTCAGGATGGGTGCATTTTGTGGGGAAACCGTGTTGTTGTTCCAGTGCAGGGACGATTGGAGTTGTTGGAACAATTACATCAATCCCACCGAGGTATGTCCAAGATGAAAGGATTGGCCAGGAGCTATCTGTGGTGGCCGAATCTGGATGCTGATATTGAAACGCGTGTAAGAGATTGTAATGTTTTCAAGAACATCAGAAAAATCCTGTGAAAGCTTCCCTGGGAGTGGCCTAGACAACCCTGGAGGAGAATTCACATGGATTATGCTGGTCCTTTCCTAGGTAAATGGTTTTTAATTCTCATTGATGCTCATTCCAAGTGGATTGATGCATATGTTGTAAATTCAGCAACCACAGCAGCTACTTTGGACTGTTTGTGTAAGAGTTTTAGTGTACATGGAATTCCTGAAATGATTGTGTCTGACAATGCTCAGTGTTTTGTAAGTGAAGCCAGTAAAGCATTTATGTCTAAGAATGGAATAAATGTTACTTCTGCACTGTATCACCCCTCATCCAATGGGTTGGCAGAGCGAGCTGTGCAAACTTTCAAAGACCTTTTGAAGAGGAGTTCGGGAGACACCCTGGAGACAAAGGTACAGAGAGTTTTGTGTAATTATCGCATTACACCTCAATCTTCAACTGGACTGTCTCCTGCTGAATTGTTGATGGGTCGAAAACTGCGTTGCACGTAAGACATGATGCACCCAGACTTCGCTGGTAAACAAGCTATGTACAAACTATGGACAAACTATGGAACAAGCGAGCATGGATGTTCAGTTAAGTGAGGATGTTGCCGTGTCTCAGGATGTGGTGGTTCAGGTACCCAAATCACCTAGCATTCCCATAAGATCAAACGAGTGTGTTACAATGAATACAAATGAGTTGGAAAACTGGCAAATTGTTGGTTCCAGTCCGCCTTTGGAAGAATTATGTAATACTTCTTTGATTCCTGAATTGATGCCAAGAACTGAATTAACAAACTCTGAAACAGTGTCTACCGAAGGGTTACGACGCTCAAGGAGGGAGGGTAAACCTCCAAAACACTTAAAAGACTTTGTGATGCTTTTTGTAGCTAAAATTGAAAATCTGGTATGTAACCTGTTGCACGCACACTGATCCTTTTTAAAATGCACATCTTAACTTTTATACCCAACCAAATACACGGAAGCCTCCGTTGCACCCGCACCACTTTGCATTGAATAGTAATTAGCACATGCATATTGTTATAGCAACACTTGTGACTGCTTTGGAATAAGGTTTGTCGTAGACGTCACGGGATGACTGATCGTGAAGGAACGTGTAGTCTGGCACATTTGCTACCAACGACAAGTCAAGATTTTATCAAGAAGAGAGAAGAAAAAATATATATATTTCGCATGATCTGACGTAGTGACTTTCGTAACCGACAATAAAAATCGTGTGATCTGACCGGGGCTTTAGCCAGCACAGCATAAATGCATGTTAATGCTTTTAGAACACTTTTCGAAGTGTGTGGACGTTATAGAACAATTTAGCTTAATTTTAGATTTAATTTAGCCTATTGTGCACGATAATTGAGGCCCAACTACAGAGAATAAAGCTTTGGCAAAGATATTTGCATAGATAGAGATAAAGTTGATTATATATTCAGACTTTCCCCTTAATAATATAATTTCATAATAGTATTATTTGCAAACTTTAACTTAAATAGTGATTTTAGCAACCAATGACTATCAAAGTACAACATTGTTCAGTCAAATAAACCGTGTTAATGTTGTTTTCAAGTCACACTTACAGGTTATTTCAGACCGAATATTCAAAGTGCTGTGGTAAACAATATAGGAAGCGTGTCACAAGTTGTCACTGAACAAATGTGTGAATATAAAACCAACTTTACCTCAATTTTGCATATCCTTTGTTATAAGCCTAAACTGGCTGTTAGCGATTATTTATGGGAATTCAACCAAAGCTTGTACATGCGTGTGTTAATTCCATTAAATGTCCTATTAGTTAGATGGCTGAGAAAACTGCGAGACAATTTCCTTACATTCCAACGTATTTTGACATAAACCCTGCAGAGGAACACATCGCGAATGTCAGAAGACAAATGGCAGAGGAATTTCTACGTTCATCAGGTTAATTGCTTAAAATAATAAATTAAGTCATGCAAAATGGTATAACTATATTGTTTAAAATAATAGTAGGCCTACTAATTCATACAATACCGTAACATTTTTCCTTAGTATCAAAGGAAGAATTCTGTTCTACCTGCGGGATGGCAGAGCTCCCCAAAACTGCAGATGCTCAGATGATTGATTGGGTAAATATGTGCAGGTGGAAGTTACGAAAAAGGGGCCGCAAATAACAATAGATACTAATTAACCTTTACACACACACACACACACACACACACACACACACACACACACACACGCACACACACACACACACACATAATTATCAAATAATTATAAACATATCCACATTGCGTGTGTGTGTCTGTCTCTCTCCACACATACATACATATATGTGTGTGTATATGTATGTGTGTGTGTGTATATATATATAGAGAGACACACACACACACACACACACACACACGCAATGTGGATATGTTTATAATTATCAAATAGATGGCGCATGATCTTAATGAGCTGTTCAGTAAAAGATATTGAAGGAGCCAACTCTATTGGGGTTATTTGCATTTTATGCAAGTAGTCTAGGCTGCTAAAATGGCCTTTCAGCTTGTTTCAAATCCTGCTTTTATTTCATTTACATTAAACACAAACACGCACACACAGATCCGTTGTGGTAATGCCTTTGTTCTTTTTTATCGTTTTAATCATACAGGTTCCGTGTGAAAACTGTTATAGATGGTTTCAACAATTATGTGTAGGACTACAGCTCAGTCTACAATCAGAAGGCTTTTCATGGTTCTTACGGTTATGCAGAGATTAGTTAAAAGGTAAGGACTAGGTTGCATGAAAAAATAACAAATGGATTCATAATTTTCTGTAGCTTTTGGCCAATGAGAAATTTTAACTCAACATTTCTTTATAAACTTTATCCTCTATTTTGTAGAAAGCATAAAAGGACATCATTTGGAGAGCCTCATTACCAGTGTATAGGTGTCAAAAATGTTTTGTGACTGCATTGTTTTGTTATTATTCCATTTATTTAATAGTAATATTATGTTATATTTCATTCTTTGATTTGAAAAAAATAAAAGAAACAATCAAAAATAGATTTTCTTTTCAATATAGGCTACATCTATCTATCTATCTATCTATCTATCTATCTATCTATCTATCTATCTATCTACTTTTGTGTTACATCAGTTGTAGAATTTCAATGACACCCAACTCCAGCTGCACTTGCGCTCCGACGAAAAGAATGCCGTGGCTTACATTTTCTCAGACCACACAACAGCAAAAAGTAACCTCAGGGCTTGCGGTCCATCTGCGGTCACACTGGGCTTTTTTTCCCATAAACTTCCATTAATACGCACGCAAATGCGTCAGACCGGAAACGCAAGCTCATGTGTCAAGTTTCGCATATTGCTGCGGTGCAAAGTTCAAGCTTGGTGAACTCTGACCTGCGAAATCGCATCACTTGACTGCGTGAGACCAATCGAGGATCAAAACAGGACCTCTCTGGACAAAAATTTTAAACATGGAGTAATCGCTTGCTTTTTTTAATGTCTAATCATCTTGTTTAATCCCGCCCCTTTTCGCAGCGCCGTACGACAGAATTTCGCACACATAAAGCTGTGGTCACATTGGGCTTTGTGTGTGCGAAATTCTGTCGTAAGTTGCTGCGAAAAGGGGCGGGATTAAACAAGATAATTAGACATTTAAAAAAGCCAACGATTGCTCAATATTTTGAATTTCTGTCCAGAGAGGTCCTGTTTTAATCCTCAATTGGTCTCACGCAGTCAAGTGATGCGATTTCGCAAGTCAGAGTTCACCAAGCTTGAACTTTGTTTAATCCCGCCCCTTTTCGCAGCGCAGCACGACAGAATTTCGCACACACAAAGCCCGGTGTGACCGTAGCTTAAAGCCCAGTGTGACTTTGCGTTTCCGGTCTGACGCATTTGTGTGCGTATGAATGGAAGTCTATGGGAAAAAAATTCAAGTGTGACCGCAGCTTTAGCCAGACTGTATAGAACTGCAATGTCCGACTACAGGTACAGAAATGATATGCGCCTTCTGGGCTGCCAGACCCAGCTGTCCCATTTGTCTTAATTAGACAAATTAACCAACATTACAAATTAAGTTAAAAACTTATAGTATTATTTGTAGTTGTTACAAAGGCCCTGGGGTTGAAAAAGACTCCAGGATAATGAAAAATGTTTCAATCTGTGAAAATTCTGACAAATAAACGTTACTTACATGTAACTGTTTCTACTGTTCTTACTGTACATGACTAGAAATTTTTCCTTCAGATTTCGTTTTTCACTCCTGTTACAGAGGGTTATAATATAGAAACATTACATGCTCTACCTTTAAATTCTTTGCAGATCAGTATGTTCCCAAAGACATTTTTATCTGGCCTTCCAGCAGTTGCTGGGCCAGTGGGGTGTCAGCACAGTATAGTACATCTGCTCTGCATCTCTGGGATAGCTCTGTGTAATCCAAACGTAAACAATTCTGTTACAGTCGTTAAGTGTAACCCTCGTCTTTGACCAAAAGTGCATTTATACAAACGAAATTGATAATACCGTTTTAACAACTTTAATAAAAAATCGTAACATTTACAGAGGATTTCAGCGTGGTGGAGCCCTTTAGTTAACTTTGCAGTTATCATAACACAACCGGCCCGTTTTGCCGTTTTGATACAATGTCAGCAAACAGATTACAATCTTCGCTACTAATTAACTCTTTAACTGCACGTTAATTGACTAAACTTGTTGGCACACTTGAGTAACATGTTTTCTTAACATTTCATCGATATTGTGATAGGATTTACCCACCTAAATGATGACAGAGCATAGAATTGGTCATTTTAAGCTCTTTGATGATGAGACGGCTGCGTTGTTGTTCAAAATCGAGGCGCTCCCGTAATGACACTCTTGCGGTTCACCGTTACCATAGCAACCCTGTAAACAAACCATCTCACCCACTTCCCACTCATGATTTCATATCAAGTGTCAAAATTGTCTAAAAAAAAAAAAAAGTAGACAAACATAAAAATATTTTGGGGCCTCCATTGGCCACCCCACAAGGGGCCCACATGTGTTTTTCTGTTGGATTGTCCTGCCCACACTGTCCCACAGTAAACCCACACTGTGATCATATGCGATCAAGATTCTATCTAAAACTATGATTTCTGGATGATGTTCTCTAAGCAGCAAGCAGTTTTCTGTCATTCACACTATTTACACCAAAATGCAAATTACTTATTCTAATTTTCTGTTATTTATGTCTGATTTCTCTTTCCCATATACCCCTGAAATGGGGAGCTCCAGGTGGGTTAAAGTGAAACTCAATCTGTTGCTTTGCAAGTTGTCTTTTCAGGTTAGATTGCAAGTTGTTGAATGATTCTGTTATTTCTTTGTAGAGAATAATATTTAGAAATATTCAGTTGATTTGAATATTTTATCTCAAATGGTGTCAAAGTTTAATTCATTTAACTGTTTACAGTGTATTCTGCTTAATAAAAATATAAATTCATTACTGTATATAAAATTAACAAAAGCATAACTGTAAAAACAAAGCTTGTACATCATAGAAAATAATGTGTAGCAGTTTTTAGAGTTGATTTGAATATTTTGTCAAATGGTGTCTGACTTTAAATAACTTTTATCATTTTGACATTATTTATTTTATAATTTAAAATAACTTTTGAAGTGTTAATTCCAAAACAGAGTCCTGTGCAATAACCAGGATGTTTTTCTGAACATTTTGATCCTAGTTTTATTGTATAATTTCATATGGTTGAATTGTTGCATTCGTTCCAATGTTTTTTTTTATTATTTTTTTTTTATTGAGAATCAGATATGTCAGTGGCACCAATTAATCCACAATAATTTGGCTGAATTTTTTCATTTATTTATTTCAATATTGTGAATTTGTAAGTACATCTAAATTAATAATATCAACAGCAAAATCATATTGGTGTGGCCATAGGGTCAAAAGTCTAAACAACCTGGGACCGAATGGCTATAACTTTTTTTTTCTGTGATTTCCTACATCCTTTGGGTTAAAAAATTCTACAATTTTTCATTATTTATTTTACAGCATGTCCACTGTAGTGGACCACAGGACCATTTTAGTTCAAAACGTCAGCCTGTCAGCTGATATGATAGTGATGTATTGTTAGTGTAAATGTTTCTGTTGGAAGAGAACATGTGGTAGTGTTTTGAAACATTTGATTTTGAAACATGTTTGCAGTGTTTTGTTAGATGGTGTATTGTGTTAGTTAATTATTGTATTTTGAACATTAGTTTTGGGGCTGGGTCAGTTGGCGTTTCTGTGTGGCGTTCGCGTGGGTTTCCACTGGGTGCTCCGGTTTCCCCCACAAGTATCAAAGGAAGAATTCTGTTCTACCTGCGGGATGGCAGAGCTCCCCAAAACTGCAGATGCTCAGATGATTGATTGGGTAAATATGTGCAGGTGGAAGTTACGAAAAAGGGGCCGCAAATAACAATAGATACTAATTAACCTTTACACACACACACACACATAATTATCAAATAATTATAAACATATCCACATTGCGTGTGTGTGTCTGTCTCTCTCCACACATACATACATATATGTGTGTGTGTGTGTATATATATATATATATATATATATATATATATATATATATATATATATATATATATATATATATATATATATATATATATATGTGTGTATATATTTATATAAGTGTGTATGTATGTATGTATGTATGTGTGTGTGGAGAGAGAAAGAGAGAGAGACACACACACACACACACACACACGCAATGTGGATATGTTTATAATTATCAAATAGATGGCGCATGATCTTAATGAGCTGTTCAGTAAAAGATATTGAAGGAGCCAACTCTATTGGGGTTATTTGCATTTTATGCAAGTAGTCTAGGCTGCTAAAATGGCCTTTCAGCTTGTTTCAAATCCTGCTTTTATTTCATTTACAGTAAACACAAACACGCACACACAGATCCGTTGTGGTAATGCCTTTGTTCTTTTTTATCGTTTTAATCATACAGGTTCCGTGTGAAAACTGTTATAGATGGTTTCAACAATTATGTGTAGGACTACAGCTCAGTCTACAATCAGAAGGCTTTTCATGGTTCTGTCGGTTATGCAGAGATTAGTTAAAAGGTAAGGACTAGGTTGCATGAAAAAATAACAAATGGATTCATAATTTTCTGTAGCTTTTGGCCAATGAGAAATTTTAACTCAACATTTCTTTATAAACTTTATCCTCTATTTTGTAGAAAGCATAAAAGGACATCATTTGGAGAGCCTCATTACCAGTGTATAGGTGTCAAAAATGTTTTGTGACTGCATTGTTTTGTTATTATTCCATTTATTTAATTGTAATATTATGTTATATTTCATTCTTTGATTTGAAAAAATAAAAGAAACAATCAGAAATCGATTTTCTTTTCAATATAGGCTACATCTATCTATCTATCTATCTATCTACTTTTGTGTTACATCAGTTGTAGAATTTCAATGACACCCAACTCCAGCTGCACTTGCACTCCGACGAAAAGAATGCCGTGGCTTACATTTTCTCAGACCACACAACAGCAAAAAGTAACCTCAGGGCGTGCGGTCCATCTGCGGTCACACTGGGCTTTTTTTCCCATAAACTTCCATTAATACGCACGCAAATGCGTCAGACCGGAAACGCAAGGTCATGTGTCAAGTTTCGCATATTGCTGCGGTGCAAAGTTCAAGCTTGGTGAACTCTGACCTGCGAAATCGCATCACTTGACTGCGTGAGACCAATCGAGGATCAAAACAGGACCTCTCTGGACAAAAACTTTAAACATGGAGTAATCGCTTGCTTTTTTTAATGTCTAATCATCTTGTTTAATCCCGCCCCTTTTCGCAGCGCCGTACGACAGAATTTCGCACACATAAAGCTGCGGTCACATTGGGCTTTGTGTGTGCGAAATTCTGTCGTATGTCGCTGCGAAAAGGGGCGGGATTAAACAAGATAATTAGACATTTAAAAAAGCCAACGATTGCTCAATATTTTGAATTTCTGTCCAGAGAGGTCCTGTTTTAATCCTCAATTGGTCTCACGCTGTCAAGTGATGCGATTTCGCTAGTCAGAGTTCACCAAGCTTGAACTTTGTTTAATCCCGCCCCTTTTCGCAGCGCAGCACGACAGAATTTCGCACACACAAAGCCCGGTGTGACCGTAGCTTAAAGCCCAGTGTGACCTTGCGTTTCTGGTCTGACGCATTTGTGTGCGTATGAATGGAAGTCTATGGGAAAAAAATTCAAGTGTGACCGCAGCTTTAGCCAGACTGTATAGAACTGCAATGTCCGACTACAGGTACGGAAATGATATGCGCCTTCTGGGCTGCCAGACCCAGCTGTCCCATTTGTCTTAATTAGACAAATTAACCAACATTACAAATTAAGTTAAAAACTTATAGTATTATTTGTAGTTGTTTCAAAGGCCCTGGGGTTGAAAAAAGACTCCCGGATAATGAAAAATGTTTCAATCTGTGAAAATTCTGACAAATAAACGTTACTTACATGTAACTGTTTCTACTGTTCTTACTGTACATGACTAGTAATTTTTCCTTCAGATTTCGTTTTTCACTCCTGTTACAGAGGGTTATAATATAGAAACATTACATGCTCTACCTTTAAATGCTTTGCAGATCAGTATGTTCCCAAAGACATTTTTATCTGGCCTTCCAGCAGTTGCTGGGCCAGTGGGGTGTCAGCACAGTATAGTACATCTGCTCTGCGTAATCCAAACGTAAACAATTCTGTTACAGTCGTTAAGTGTAACCCTCGTCTTTGACCAAAAGTGCATTTATACAAACGAAATTGATAATACCGTTTTAACAACTTTAATAAAAAATCGTAACATTTACAGAGGATTTCAGCGTGGTGGAGCCCTTTAGTTAACTTTGCAGTTATCATAACACAACCGGCCCGTTTTGCCGTTTTGATACAATGTCAGCAAACAGATTACAATCTTCGCTACTAATTAACTCTTTAACTGCACGTTAACTGACTAAACTTGTTAGCACACTTGAGTAACATATTAGCTTAACATTTCATCGATATTGTGATAGGATTTACCCACCTAAATGATGACAGAGCATAGAATTGGTCATTTTAAGCTCTTTGATGATGAGACGGCTGCGTTGTTGTTCAAAATCGAGGCGCTCCCGTAATGACACTCTTGCGGTTCACCGTTACCATAGCAACCCTGTAAACAAACCATCTCACCCACTCCCCACTCATGATTTCATATCAAGTGTCAAAATTGTCTAAAAAAAAAAAAAGTAGACAAACATAAAAATATTTTGGGGCCTCCATTGGCCACCCCACAAGGGGCCCACATGTGTTTTACTGTTGGATTGTCCTGCCCACACTGTCCCACAGTAAACCCACACTGTGATCATATGCGATCAAGATTCTATCTAAAACTATGATTTCTGGATGATGTTCTCTAAGCAGCAAGCAGTTTTCTGTCATTCACACTATTTACACCAAAATGCAAATTACTTATTCTAATTTTCTGTTATTTATGTCTGATTTCTCTTTCCCATATACCCCTGAAATGGGGAGCTCCAGGTGGGTTAAAGTGAAACTCAATCTGTTGCTTTGCAAGTTGTCTTTTCAGGTTAGATTGCAAGTTGTTGAATGACTCTGTTATTTCTTTGTAGAGAATAATATTTAGAAATATTCAGTTGATTTGAATATTTTATCTCAAATGGTGTCAAAGTTTAATTCATTTAACTGTTTACAGTGTATTCTGCTTAATAAAAATATAAATTCATTACTGTATATAAAATTAACAAAAGCATAACTGTAAAAACAAAGCTTGTACATCATAGAAAATAATGTGTAGCAGTTTTTAGAGTTGATTTGAATATTTTGTCAAATGGTGTCTGACTTTAAATAACTTTTATCATTTTGACATTATTTATTTTATAATTTAAAATAACTTTTGAAGTGTTAATTCCAAAAACAGAGTCCTGTGCAATAACCAGGATGTTTTTCTGAACATTTTGATCCTAGTTTTATTGTATAATTTCATATGGTTGAATTGTTGCATTCGTTCCAATGTTTTTTTTTTATTTTATTTTTTTATTGAGAATCAGATATGTCAGTGGCACCAATTAATCCACAATAATTTGGCTGAATTTTTTCATTTATTTATTTCAATATTGTGAATTTGTAAGTACATCTAAATTAATAATATCAACAGCAAAATCATATTGGTGTGGCCATAGGGTCAAAAGTCTAAACAACCTGGGACCGAATGGCTATAACTTTTTTTTTTCTGTGATTTCCTACATCCTTTGGGTTAAATTCTACAATTTTTCATTATTAATTTTACAGCATGTCCACTGTAGTGGACCACAGGACCATTTTAGTTCAAAACGTCAGCCTGTCAGCTGATATGATAGTGATGTATTGTTAGTGTAAATGTTTCTGTTGGAAGAGAACATGTGGTAGTGTTTTGAAACATTTGATTTTGAAACATGTTTGCAGTGTTTTGTTAGATGGTGTATTGTGTTAGTTAATTATTGTATTTTGAACATTAGTTTTGGGGCTGGGTCAGTTGGCGTTTCTGTGTGGCGTTCGCGTGGGTTTCCACTGGGTGCTCCGGTTTCCCCCACAAGTCCAAAGATATGCGGTACAGGTGAATTTGGTTGGCTAAAATTGTCCATAGTGTATGTGTGTGAGAGAGTGCGTGGATGTTTCCCAGTGATGGGTTGCAGCTGGAATGGCATCTGCTGCATAAAGCATACGCTGAATAAGTTGGTGGTTCATTCTGCTGTGGCGACCCCAGATTGATAAAGGGACTATGCCGAAAAGATAATGAATGAATGAATGAATGAATGAATGAATGAAATCATATGTGCACCTCAACTCTCCTGTTTCCACCAAAACTGTTGGTCTGGAGCTCCACAGGGTCAATATACATGGCGGGGCTGCTACAGCCAAACCTTTGGTTTTGTGTGCCAATACCAAACATGGTGTTTCAATAGTGCCAGCAGTGAAAATCTTGGGCTGTGGACAATGTGAAACATGTATTGTTCTCTGATGAGTCCACCTTCACTGTTTTTCCCATATTCAAGAGAGTTACAGTGTGAAGAAGCCACAAAGAAGAACCACCCAGACTGTTGCATACCCAGAGTGAAGCATGGGTGTAGATCAGTGATGGTTTGGGCTCAATATCATGGCATTCTCTAGGCCCAATACACTGCCATGGACTACCCAACCATTCTTGGTCAAACATTGTATCCTGAAGGTGGTGCCGTGTATTAGGATGATAATGCACACAATAAGACTGGTGACAGAGGGGTTTGATAAACATGAAATTGAAGTTGAACATCTCCCATGGCCTGCGCAGTCACCAGATCTGAATATTTTTGAGCCACTTTGCAGTATTTTCTCCACCAGCATCACGTAGTGACCTGAAGTATGGCTCAGAATCCTTCTGGCCACTGTGCAGGACTTGTATCTGTCATTTTCGAGACCAAATGATGCTGTTTTGGAGGCAAAAGGAGACCCTACACCATAGGTCTCACACTTGATTCCTGAACGGCCGCAGCTCTGCACAGTTTTGTTCCAGCTAATCAAGGTGGTCAAGACTACTAGAGACTATTAAGCTGGTGTGAGTTCGGGGTGGTTGGAGCTAAACTATGCAGAGCTGTGGCCCTCCAGGAATTGAGTTTGAGACCATTTTCCTACACCATACTAATGAGTTATTGTGGTCGAAAGCTGCGGTCACACTGGGTTTTTCCTCCCATAGACTTCCATTCATACGCACGCAAATGCGTCAGACCGGAAACGCAACGTCATGCGTCAAGTTCGCATGTCGCTGCGGTGCAAAGTTCAAGCTTGGTTCAAGCTCGCATTACTTGACTGCGTGAGACCAATCGAGGATCAATACAGGACCTCTCTGGACATAAATTTAAAACATGGAGCAATCTCTCGCTTTTTTTTAATGTTTAATCATCTTGTTTAATCCTGCCCCTTTTCGCAAGTAAGACAGAATTTCGCACACTCAAAGCCGAGTGTGACCACAGCTTAAAACCAGGCATTTCAGTTTCATTGTCCAACCCCAGTAGATATGTGTAATACTTTAACTTTAAATATTATTTAAATTATTTTTTAAAAATAGTTATTCACAGTATGCACTGTTACTGTTCATCATACTGTTCATTCTTTTTTTTTCACATCAATCTCAGCACCACACATACAAAAAAAATGTGGTTATGCTTAAATTTTGTAAATTGAGTTTAATAAGTGAGTTTAAGAATTTTTCTAATAAATATCTGCTGTTTCTCTACATTAACATTAATTCATTATCATTTCCACCACCACCCTGTCGTTTGCATCACCACACACATTTAAAAAAAATATGCTCTATTTGATATACAAATTCAATTAATTTATTTTTGCATAAGCTCTTACCCAAATCAATATTAAATTTTTGTGTGTGACAGGTGTACAATTCAAGACTTTGTCCGATCAATCAAGGTGAAAACCCTAAAAAAAAAAAAAAATTGCATCTTGGGACAGTGGAGATGTACAGACAGGAAAGTAGAGATAGGGAAGGGATAGGCAAATGACCAAGAATCAAACTCAGGTCGCCGCGAGAACTTTGGTGCTATGTGTCAACGCACTAACCACTAAGCTATTGGCGCCAACAATACTATTTTTTTTTTCCATTGACCAATGTATAATTATTGTACATTGTGGATACATTGGCCAAACTAGATACAAAAATTATTTAAAACCACTTTTGACTGCCATTATTTCATTTTGAAATAACAGCTGTATATTGAGATGTGGTGGAAATTATTTGCTCATTTCACATTGGAAAAAATATTAACATTATTTCTTCTTATCTATGTTTGTCCTCTTACAGATCTTAAAACTAGACAATTTGTTTAAACTTATTAGGCAGTGTTACGTGACTTTTTTGAGATTTGGCACCACCATTTCTGAGAGATTATATCTCATTTGTGAGCATCAGGGAGTCTCTATGCATATGCTAGGGACTTGGGATGTCTGTGATTATCAGCAATTATTGATATCTGGAATTAAATTTCAACTAGTAACTGTAAATTTTTGATATGGGTTGTAAACTTGACAAAGAAAAATAACAAATGCAGTGCCAGTACAATTATCAATTTGCTATCGGCTGAAAGTGTGAACCGATTCTCCTGCATAACACTTCAGACAACCATAGGTCTATAGAGAAGCTAAGGGATTATTTTGCAAAGATACTTTATTGATTATTATATCTCTTAATCCTGTGCAGACTCCCATTTATTTTGTCATTGTCTGTTTTTTTTTTAGGTCTTTAAATTTAATATGAAGCCTTGAAGGGCAAATACTTCACTCATATATACTTATACTTAATTCATGGGGCATATAATTTAATAAATATAATTCAATAATTCATATAAAGCATACAATTTAATAAATATTAACATATTAATTAGACAAAATTAACATCTGCACTGAAAAAAAAAAATAGTGCAGCCTTGTATGCTTAATTTGAAAAGAAAAAATATTCATCCTAAAACATGAAATAAATGTTATAGAAAGCAAAAATTTAACTTTCTCAAGCATCAAAATATTGTTACAACGCCAACTTATATATTTTTTGATTGTATTGGTTCAATGAATGATCTGCCAGATAAAACCTTATAACTTCAAGTGGAAAATGACTTTTCAGAATGAAAATGTTCTATCTGCATTTACCGTGGTTTTTTTTCTCCAATTTGCAAATGTAAAAGAACATTGATTATTTACATTTAGAGAACCCTTAGGGTCTCTGTCATGTTAATGTACGAAATAGAACTGTTACACACATATTGTTTGCTATATGGAATGCAAAAACTTTGAAGCTCAATATCTCAAAATCATTCAGAATGCAGATAGAACTTTATAATTCTAAGGTGATGACTTGCACTACATTTTTAGGCAAGTAATGGTACTTTTACTTGAGAATGATTTTCAGTACTCTTTCCACCACTGATTATTATGCTTTAGGTGATGTTATTGCTACCAGTCAACAAACAATCCTCAGTAAAAATTGCTATTGCTGGATTTTTGTGTTGGTGGTCACTAATGTGTCAAAATTTGTCATGTGCATTTAATAAAGATTAAAAAAAATATATTCTGTGACGTCATATGCCAGTAACATTAGATTATGACTGACAAAAATAAAGTATAATGATTTTAAAGTTACAAACATCAGCATCATTCTGAGGACTAATATACTCAAACTGTTTTTTTTAATGTGTACTTTAGCTGCACATTAGTAATTGCAAGTTAGTTATTAATATAAAATAAAAACTAAAACTGTGACAATGTTTTTCTGCCACCTGATTTTTATTTGCCAATATAATATAATTGCATTTTAACATCCACTATTCCTAAAATGTGGTAAATGTACAAAAAAACTACTCAACATTAAAGTGACTAATATATAAGAACTCATCACATAATTTGCATGTCAAAATAAAAAGAACAAATCAAAATGGAAATACAGTTGTTTTTAACAGATTTTAATACATATACTGCACACGTTCATAACATACTACTACAAAATCTTAGTTTTGTAAGCTTCTTTGAAGCTAATTCAGGCTGTGCAACTGAATTTGTAAATCCCAAGTACAGTTTTTTTATATATATTTTTATTATATAGTATTTGTCAGCATGTTCTGTGGTGATTGTCAACATATGCTACAAAACGTATGTTAACGTATTTCACTAGTTTAATAAATTAATATATCAGTTAATAAAACATTTTACTTTAGTTTATTAGTTTTTTTACTCTACTGTATAATAAGTGTAATAAAAATGAGTTTGAAAATGAAATCTCTCAAATGGACATTTTGGGCTTCCTTTATACAAATTATGATTTCTGGACTCACTCACTCATTTAGAATAACCTGACTTTATCAACATTAACATGACTTTATCAACTTTTACATTATTTTGTACATTGGATTCCACTTGAAAATATATTAAACAAACTTAATTAAAGTATTCATTATGAAGAAAATGGCATGTTTTGCTATAGCTTTTAGACCTAGTGTGCCGTCATCTTGGAATGCCGTTGTGTCTGATGTCACGGGGTTGGTTCCGTCCCCTCAGCTGAACAGATACAGTGGAAGTAATGGACTGACAGGTAGTCAGGCAGCGTAATACTGAGAGTGGACCAACGTGGATCAAATTATTGGTAATTAAAAGGGAAAAAAGAAAAATAGAAAAAACATATATTTTTTTTATTAGACACACATCTAATGCATGTATTTGCACCAGCTCCACCTCCAACTACATGCACTAGGTTAAATTAGGCTTTGCAGTCTCCGTGTTCAGTCCATTACTTATTTTGTAGCTGTTCAACTGAGGGAACGGAACCAACCACGTGTTGTCAGACACAGCGATATTTCAAGATGGCGACGCCCTAGGTCTAAAATATATAGTAAAACATGCCGTTTTCTGCTAAATCGTTATTTTAATCAAGTTTGTTGAAATCAATTTACAAAATAATGCAAACGTGACTGAGTGCTTCATTTCTTACAGATAAAGTGTAATGAATGTTAACAAACTTGTGTGTTTTCTGTACACTCTAACCCAAAGGTCCTATTTCAAAATGAATTATGCATCCTTGTACAAAGTTTCTATTTTGCAGTTGATCTCTAAAAGATTGTGGAGGCATTCATCGTTCCCTTCATCTCCTGTTCCTGCATAGCTCTTGGTGTCCCCGAACATTTCACCCTTCATTTGATAAAGTAATCCAAGTATTTCATTGGCTTTCCAATCACTTGGATTTTCTTTAAGATGTTTGTTGGCAATTTTCATCAATTTCTTTGCACTTCTTTTCCCCTCACTACTATCTGGATTCATTGTCAAGCACTCCTTGTAATGCTTAATAGCTAAATCCTCTTGTCTTTTACTGTATTGCTGGAACTCGGCATAATAAAAATGGACTGACTGCAGATGCTCATTTTTATCTTTTGCTGTCTCAAATGCTTTGTCAAACTGTTCCTCTGCCTTATGCAGTTCATGTCTCTCTCCGTATTGAAGTCCGAGCTGACACATTGCAACGATAAATGAAGGTTTTAGGGAAGTTGCTACTTCTAAATAGTATATACTTTGATTTCGAGCATGATCTCCAGCTTTGTAACAATTTTCTGTAAATAAGTTAATTTTTTTCTTCTCGTAGCATGTTGCTAACTGATGACATATAAAGCTCGAGCGTGGTGATCTTTCAAGTGCTTTCTTCAGAAGTGCAATAGAACCGTCTACAGATCCCTGATCCCTAAGGAACATTCCAACGTATCTCATGACATGTGGATGTTCTGGGGACTGATTCAAAGCTGTCTCAATCAATTTCTCAGACTCATTCATCAATTCCTTAGAAAAATTCAAAAGTTTAAATCCTAGAAGGACTCTCAGAACATCATCATCTGGATTCAGGTCAATGGCCTGTCTCAGCTGTTTGATCACAGGTGAATCTATAGTAGGCTGACTAGTTTCAGTGCGATACAGAGCGATGGCATAACCAGCATTCCACTCACTATTTGTTGGATCCAGTTCCACAGCTTTCTGGAAAACTTCTACTGCCTTGTCATAATATTTACGAGAGAATTTAAGATAAGTCCATCCTTTCTCCCCAAGTACCTCTGGAACAGATGAAGATTCAACTGGAAATGTTTCATACATGTTTTGAAGCTTCTTTAGGTAACATTCGCACTCAGTGTAGTTCTCCATGTAGTAGTTTATCCAGGCAAAATTTCCATAGGTCACAATAAGAGCCCTGTCATTGTTGTCTGCAAAGTTTTCTTTGATGAGTGCCTCTGATCTCGACATGTGAGTAAGGGCTTCTTCTTTGCAGTCAAGAAGGAATTTCAGATATCCCATTGAGCACTGTGCTCGTGCAGCTCCTTCCTCACTTCCTAGATCCAGCTTGTCTTGTTCCTCAAGTCTGTTGCGGAGATTCGTGAAGTCTAGATCGTCTTTTTTAATGTCCCATGTGAAGTGGCACTCCAGCTGATCCAGTTTCTTTTTTAAACTGTCCTGGATGAAACTGACAAGATTGAATAAATTAGCTTTAGTAAGTAGCAATAAATGAAACTTACCATAAGCTATAATATACCCTTAAAATGTAAGAAAGTATGGCTTTCATATGCATTGCAGCCAATCATTTAAATAAGTATTATTACATTTTATTTTTATTATTGTACATAAATTACGTACTTATTTACTCCTTGTGTCCACGTCTTGCACCTCCATATCTGTCTGACCTACTTATTCTCTTGCCTGATCCCTCAGATCATCTGAGCTTGGTTTGTGTGTTTCTCATTGTTAGTTGTCCACTGTAGGTGGAAGGTCATCTGGTGTTCATGCACCCAAGTTATAGAAAACCCAACCCCCCCTCTACCTTATATAGAGAAATATAGCATCTCTGTTTACAGTACCTTTAAGGTTCAGCTACGTTATGGTATGCTCAGTTATGTTACCTCAATCGCCCTGTATACTTGTTTTTCTCTCAATGTGAATGTGTGTTATATTAAGCAACCTTGAGCAAAGGAAAGGCACTATATACTGAACATAAAACGATTTCTTCTTATTATTATTTTATAATAAATCTTTAATAATCTAGGAATTTTTCCCAGTGATGGGTTGCGGCTGGAGGGGCATCCACTGCATTAGCTACATATGCTGGATAAGTTGGCGGTTTATTCCGCTGTGGCGACCCCAGATTATTAAAGGGACTAAGCCAAAAAGAAAATGAATGAATAAATGATTGAACCTAGGAATTAGCCATAACATGAAAATAGTAAGCAGTAATAAACTATACCTGTGGGAAAATAATGCTTCTCACCATGGCTCTTGTTATGTTTGAGGTATGCGGATCAGCTAATTTTTAACTACTGAGCTTACACCAAATGACATTGTTCCAAAACATCTTTACAGAATTTGTTTTATGAGTATAATACAACTTGACCAGATTAGCTGCTAGCAAATGTCACCCTGGAATACAAAATCAGTCATA
Organism: Danio aesculapii; assembly: GCF_903798145.1. NCBI lineage: Eukaryota > Metazoa > Chordata > Actinopteri > Cypriniformes > Danionidae > Danio > Danio aesculapii. The sequence goes on from NC_079446.1 coordinate 18,510,838, forward strand.
AGTGTCAGTTTTTTGAAATTCGGATGTATGTATTATCTGAAAGTTGATTAAATAAGCTTTCTATTGATGCAAAAATTGTTAAGGATAGGATCATTTTTAGCCAAAACTACCATTTAAATATCTGGTAGCCAAATGGTAAAAAAAGATGTATTACACCATCACTTCCCTGACTCCACCCCCTACATACACTACAAGATCCACCTGCTCACGTCATGCCCCATCCTCAGAGATGGGTAGAAACAATTACATTTACTTTGTTATATTTACTTTTAAGATTGTTACTTATACTTTTGAGTAAAAGTTTCTGCAAGTACTTGTACTTTTACTTGAGTATTGATTTTGGATACTCTACCCACCTCTGCCTATCCTCAGTCCACCAACTCTCCAACAGAACTATCTTAACCTGGACCACCCAAAAAAGCCACCAGGAAAAACATTGCCCCAAGCGGAAAATCATCTAGATCACACCTTCAAGAAACCAGGAACACCCCAGCCTCAACATCACTGCAACAAATGGACATTCCTCAGACAATCACCCTTCTCTATAACACACTGACCAACCATTTACCACCCCCTCACTTGGCCTCCAATGGGAATGGGAAGTGGAATTTTCGCTCCACTATCAAGACATAGATCAAGCAAATAAACTATGAAACAAAGGATGAAATTAAAAGAAGAATTAAAAGTATGGAGAAAACATTAAATCTTAAAATTTATTTAAAGTGGGAGACCAGGTAGTTAAAGCATTGTTCACATTTTTGAAAGAAACTGGGTTAATAAAAAGAATTTAAATTGATAAGGGAATGTATTATTAAAAGGTTATTTTTTCCTCTTTAATATGAAGTTTAAATTTCTCGCCATTTAAAAACACAAAGAAGAAAAGTACAATGTGGCGATCCGGCCACTTGTTTGGTGAGCCACACTGCCTTCAATTTTTGAGGGACCCTCAAAAGGGATTAGGAGTATAAATCAGATAACCTGGCGCAGAGGGAGGAACGCTGGCGGAAGACGACCGGCCGGAAGCGACACACCAGTTGTTCCGGAGTTACGTTCATGCGGGAAAGTAATGGTGGCAAACACAACAAAATCAAATAATGATAAAATATATAAGAGATGGTAATGAAAATGGACAAAAAAATGGAAAGATAAGATCTGAACCATTTGTGGACCGTGCCAGACAGTCCAACACAGTTTTCCAGCCTATCCAGAAATATGCTGTGATCGGCTGTGTCAAATGCAGCACTGAGATTAAGCAATACCAGCACTGTTAGTTTGCCTGAATCTGTATTTAGGCGGATATCATTGGTTATCTTTATAAGAGCACTCTCTGTACTGTGATGTGGTCTGAAACCAGATTGAAAATTGTCTAAACACCCCCTTGAAGTTTAAGAACTTGTTAACCTGGTTAAAAACAACTTTTTCAATGATTTTGCCAATGAAAGGGAGATTTGAGATTGGCCTGTAATTGCTCAATAATGTGTAATCCAGGTTGCTCTTTTCCAAGAGATGTTTAACAACTGCAGTTTTAAGTAAGTTTGGAAAAATCCCTGAGAGAACTGAAGCATTTACCACTTTTAGAAGATCCATTTCTAAACAGTTAAACACTGTTTTGAAGAATGATGTGCGGAGTGCGTCAAGACTGCAGGTTGATGTTTTCATCATTTGCATGATCTCTTCTAAGATTTTACCATTAATTGCCATGAAATCAGACATAATGTCTGATTTCTTAAGTTGTGGTTGAGCTTATCTGACGTTGACACAACTTGGCTGATTGGATGAGCTGATTGCCTTTCTAAAGAAATTAGCAAACCTACAGACCTTTTTCACAGCGGAATTGAATACAGGAAGTGCCCTCCGAAGCAATGTTACGCTGATTCCGGTTTCGCTTACAGTTGCAGAAACATAACAGCCTCAGGACATTGGATGACATTTTCCGTCAACTTTGCCATAATTTAGACAAGAACAGGTTGTTCGCTTGGTTAATGAACTAACGTAGCCTAAATAAATCAGCATTTAAAAGGAATTTGTGCAGAAAATGTGTCTTACACGAAGCGTTTGCAACGTTAGGTTACAGTAAGGTGCGCAGCCAACAGCATAAGATCTGCTAACTCAAGCCATTTGTTAGCAAAAATAACTACTAAACATCCAGCAGGATTAGTTATGTTAGTAATTGTCCGTAAGCTGTGCTAACCCCCTCCTTCCTTTGTATTCAGGGTCAGATACGGGCGAGTTGCTATCGGTCAATGCGAAAGAACGAGGAGCCCCATAATGACAGGTTGCTTAATGCTTGTAAGGTTTACTCAAGTCTGGAAACATAATTTAGCTCCAACTCGCCGGAAAAAATAAAGATATATGTTATTGTGTTCAGTGTTTGAATACGATTCTATTAAAGCACTTCAGTTTTCCACTAATTACTAAATTTTAAAGCAAATATCTTCAAAACAGTCCGTCTGTAGCGTATAGGGTGTGTTTCTGAATCTTTAGGTTAAAGTTAGTTCATGTTCCAGTTCATTCAGTTCAAATACAAATATACAAAATTTACATATGTAATAATTATTTATTTAATTACAGAGTTCACAGTTTTTTAAAGTGGGTAGGCTTCCTTGTTTAAAGAGTCTCTGGTGCTGGTAATATACAAGCATATTTCAGTGATCAATACCTTAAAATTTGGTTGCTTATTAGTAAATTAGAGAGTAAATCCAAAAAGTACATTTTCCCACAATGATGAAAGAGGTTTTGAACACTGAAAATTGTTAATAGTTTTTTGCAGCTCTTCCTTTTGACTGAGTATGTACAATGCCAAAATAAGTGTAAAACCGTCTCCTTGTATTCATTACAAAAATACAATTTACATCAATTCCACTTTTACATTTTTGTAACTAATGTTTTGCTGGATAAAATCTGTGGAGAAGTTTACAGGATATTTCTTTAATTTTGATTCTAACCTGATATTTCTGTGGTAACAGCCACACTTTTTTTCAGCACATCAAGTCACCCTTTAATAAAGACATCCAATAAAATTGTATATAAGGAACAGTAGTGATTTCTTTTTGGAAAAGAGTTCGAAAAGCTCTATTATTACTCTTGGTATTTACTGTAAAACAAGTTTTGCCAACATAAGATTTAGTAAAATCAGAAGGACTATGGTCTTGATTAATTTCACTAAATAACACATGGGTCTCTGAAAAAATTGAACCAATAACAGTTGAAACTTGCAGGGTTATTGAGATATTGTAATGAGAAAGGAATTGATTGTAAGAAAAGTATACCATTTTTAATTATAAAACTAACCAAATTAATTTTGTTGTAAAAAATTGCATTTGTATGAGTTGTCTATTATTGCAATGTGGGGGAAAAATATGCTTATATATTAATGACCTTGATAGGAGCACTTGTTTGTGGAAGGCAGATAACTTAACTGGAATTTTGTCTATATTATAATTTCACATCATAAAACTTAGACCACCAATATTTGATAAAACATAATGATCTCCGCTTTGAAGTGCATACTGCACATGAGCGTACTCTGGTATATAACTTGAAACGAAAGACATTCATTCAGTCTAATTAATTTCACCCATGATTTCCTCTGTCCTTTGTCTTTTCGTGGAAATTGAGGCAAGGATGTCTTTTTTTTTTTTAAGCTGGAGCAACCGGGAACGCTGCAATAACAGCGACGAGACGACTATCATACTCCGTTCCATTGGAACCAGATGTTGTGATACGCCGTTTTGCTTACCGGAACCAGGAAGTGTGAACAAGGCCTATTACATTTGCTTTCAGAGAGTAGCTTACTGGGAATCCTACTGGGGGGGCAGGGGGTTGTGAGTCTCTCTACCGTTGCAAAGAGAGTACAAGCATTATTTAGGTTGCTGTTTATAAGGCTTGAAAAAGTCTGCCTAGCAGTGTTTAGTTCCACATTAAAAGCATTAAGATTGTCTTTATAGATATTATAATGGACTATTAGTTTTGTCTTCCACCACATATGCTCAGCTTTTCTGAGTCTGCAGATATACTTGGTGCTAGTGATATGGCCTTCATAAACTGCTCACTAATGTTCTCATTTATGCATCTCTTTCCGACAAGGACAGATCTGTCTTTAATGGCTGGAGTCATCAATATATCAAAGAAAATACAGAAATGATCAGATCGACATCCTTTACAACAGTCGATGAAATGTGTAAACCCTTAGTTAAAAGTAGATCAAGAGTGTTTGGGTCCTTGAACATGCGGAGTCAGATCAAAAGTGTTAAAAACAGTCATCAGTTCTTTTTCAGCATTGATTTCTGGATAATCAATGTGAATATTCAAATTTCCAGCAATACTAAAATTCAGCTTATACTCGCTTGTGGAATCCAGCACTTGTCAAATACTTTAACAATAAAGATTTTACACTTCTATTTGAATTTTTATAAATATTTAATTGTAAACTACTCCCCTTATTCTCTAATTTCTCCTTCAAGCTCAAGCCTTTCTACAGTATATTACCTACAGTGCATTATAACATATTCAACTGTTTCACTAACACCCCAATGTATCACAGAGCCCCGTTGGATACTTCACTTTGTCAGGCAGGTCCTATTTAAGTGATTTCTTGATTGCTAACAGGTGTGGCAGTAATCAGGCCTGGGTGTGGCTAGAGAAATTTAACTCAGGTGTGATAAGTTGTGTTTTAACATGGGGGCAAACACTTTATCACACAAGGTTATGTTTTCCCTCAAAAAAAAACTTCATGATGTTTTTACTCGTGTTATCTTTGAGTAATATTTAAATTTGTTTTGATTATCTGAAACATTAAAGTGACAAACATGCAAAAAAAAAAAAAAAGTAATCGGTAAGGGGGAAACTTTTTTAACACCATTGTATAAGAGCACTTATAATATCAAGACTTGTGCATCTTATAGAATGCAGTTTCTTAGAAATCTGCAGTTGTTTTGAGATCTTTAGTTAAAGTGTTGCTACAACATTGTCAGGTGCTTCAGATACGGAAACAATGCATTTCCTTTGGTTACCGGAGTTTAAAAAATCAGTTTCTGTTCAGTACTGTGAATAAAAATTACTGTGTTAGAGTTTAATGAATTTATGCAAAAAATTGACATATATATATATATATATATATATATATATATATATATATATATATATATATATATATATATGGACTTGGTTTGATACCTTTGTTTTTATATGGTGTCAGTTTAATTGATGCAAGTGCAGTTTTTGCACTTGGTTTAATTACTTTTTCTCAAATGGCATCAGAGTTTTATTAATGTTTGTAATGGATGTACCCATACAATGTAGCCTACATTTGGCTGTTGACGTTGCCAAAACATACCCGTGTAACATAAGGCTAGACCAGATAAGGTCTGACATTAAACTCATTTGCATTACAACTTTTCCTAAAGATTTTTTTTTTAAAGTGTCAAATAATATTAGGAAATAACTCACCTTTTTTCTGCCATTATTTTCTTTGCAGAAAATTATGCGCAAATGATGTTTAAAGATCACTGGCTTTTACAGCGCTGTACTTTCTGTTTTTATTTCCTGAACAAAGATGCATATCCGTTAGATACAGTTGCTGTCTTTGAACTGCTGTGAGAACGGGTGAACTCATGTTCTACTCGCTTACAAATGCCAATCTAGACGCAACGGGAGTCTTTTTCACAATTATTTTATTATATCTCATACGTTTACTCGTGTATAACGTTTGATATTTGGTAAACTGACCACATACTTGCAGTTTTGTTTTGGTAGTAACTGTTGTTTAAGTTGTGGAATGTAATTTACGCCTGTAGAGGGCAGTGCTCATCGAAAGATGTCTGGACAATCAGAACTGACCTGCAATTCATGTTTACTATTGTTAACGATTTTTTAATAGTAGGACTAACAAATCAATCCGTGCATTGTTTCAGAAAGAAGTTGTCTCAAAATCATATGTTATTACTTACTGTCGCAATTTTACAAATATTTCAAACAGGAGAAAAGTATGGCTTTTGTCACACAAATACCTTATTATAAACTAAATCCGAGAAGTGTCCTTTAAATCAATCCAATGATTCTATCCAGTGAGTAGCTATTTAAAAAGATTTAAATCAGATATTGACACAATGTGTGCAATCTGTAATATACAAAGTAAAACAACTGGACACTTATTCTGGTACTGTACCTACACAAAAATATTTTGGGGTAACTTTTGCAAATTTGTGATTGAGTTTCATTTATTCATTCATTCATTTTCTTTTCGGCTTAGTCCCTTTATTGATCTGGTGTCGCCACAGCGTAATGAACCACCAACTTATCCAGCACATGTTTTACGCAGCAGATGCCCTTCCACCTGCAACCCATCTCTGGAAAACATCCATACACAATCATTCACACTCATACACTATGGACAATTTAGGTTACCCAATTCACCTGTACCGCATGTCTTTGGACTTGTGGGGGAAACCGGAGCACCCGGAGGAAACACACGCATAAGTGGTGAAAACATGCAAACTCCACACAGAAATGCCAACTGACCCAGCTGAGGCTCAAACCAGCAACCTTCTTGCTGTGTGGCGGCAGCACTACCTACTGTGCGACTGCGCCGCCTGTGATTGAGTTTATATAATGAAATTAATGTTTGTTTTGGGAAAATGTGTTATTTGGTTTTAGGGTACAGACAATAATACTGAGAAAGCGTTCTACTTCATAAATCTTCTACTTTTACTTGCTAATTATCACATCCATAAATGCAAATTCTCCAATAATTAACCGCTTTTAAGGTATTCATAAAAGAATGGAAACAACATTTTGAAACACTTTCCAGTTCAGGAAACACTAAGGCTAGGAAAACATTATCTTGTCATGCCCTATTTAAAATTCCCCTGTAACATCACTACTTCATTTTGAATTACTTACACTCTTAATATTTTATTTTAGGCTTTATATGTATTTCTTGTATAATTATTGCATTTTCTATTTACTGCTTTATCCCCCTGGCGTCCTCTATGTTCCTTCTATAGTTCACAATGTTTCGTTCATTCATTTTCTTTTCGGCTTAGTCCCTTTATTAATCTGGGGTCGCCACAGCGGAATGATGCAGCATATGTTTTTATGCAGCAGATGCCCTTCCAGCTGCAACCCATCACTGGGAAACATCCACACACACTCATTCACACACACTATGGAAATTCTTACCCAATTCACCTGTACCGCATGTCTTTGGACTGTGGGGGAAACCGGAGCACCCGGAGGAAACCCACTCAGACGCGGGGAGAATATGCAAACTTCACATAGAAACACCAACTGACCCAGCCGAGCCTTGATCCAGCGACTTTCTTGCTGTGAGGGGACAGCACTATCTACTGCGCCACTGCGTCACCCGTCACAATGTTTCATTATACTGAAAAATTGCTGACCATTTACTGTTCAATAAAAATAAAAGATTTGTAATGGTAGATATAATTTTTTTTAAATCAATAATTGCCTTGGCTGTGATTTTACTGCACTTTATCTATACGTAGTTTGACATGGCTCATTATAGCTACCAATACATCCTCAGTTAAAATACTCATGCTGTCTTATTTTTTTCAATTAATGATTAAAAACTGTTTTTCTGAGATGCCACCACATAGTCAGTCACATGTTTGATCGTGACTTTTTTTGTTAGAAACTAAAGTAGCAAAAACAATTGGTGGTCTTACATTCTCTTCAAACCTCAATTTAGCATTGGATGCAATACATATAATGTAACTATATACGAACGGTTTAACAATTAAGAATTGATAACTTAAAATTACTAAAATAATAGACTAAACTTTGACTCTCATTAAGTAAATGAGAGTTTAAGTGTTCATTTTTTATGTACATTTTCTGCGAACAAAAAAAGATTTCCCCTTAAACGTGCTTAGATGTTTTTCACCAACCACATTTTTAATGCAATAACCATTACATTCATACACTGCACAAATATGTGTAAGTTTAAAGTTTTGAAGGTAGATATCCGAATCCTTCAAAAGTAAAAAAACTGAAAACTGTAACAGTACTACAAAAGCCTGCTAATTGGTTAACTGTAAACATTCGTAGGCTACTATATAGTGAAGTGTCATAGATATATACCAGGGTTTCTGCAGATATCATAATGTTAAATTTAAGACTTTTAAAGACCTTTTTAAGACCATTAAGTATTAAATTTAAGACCTATATCGCAATATCAAAAACACGCATACACATAAATGCAAAGTCTCAAAATTAGTGGTAAAATAAATGTATTCAATTTGAAAAGTACTAAAGACAGGTTAGATGCACCATTGAACTACAGAAAAAAACAAACAAATATCTTAAAGCTGATTTATACTTTCGCCTGGCGCCGCATCGCGCGCCTCACGAAAAGGATGAGGCTTTTATACTTGACTCGTTCGTCATTGATATATTCTTTTAAATGACAGGGGGCGGTCAAAAGAAACCCACTGTAAAGTCAGACGGATAAACAAAGAAGTAGAAAGTTTCCGGAACTAGGTCATATCATTAACATCATTGATGATTTTTAAACTAATTGTTTTTTATTATTTTTTAAATTTTATTATAATGATTATGAAGATTTTTATAACCATTCAAGATTTTTTAAATCTTTAAATGATGCATCACTTGCTTTTGTTCATATTTCGGACAGTTATTCCTATTAAAGTTAAATCTTAATGACAACAGAGCATGGGTTGCTCTACATTTATATTTTATATTATGGCAAGAATAAAAGCAAAAAAAAAAGTACACTTACTAAAAAATACTGATGTTTTTTTATTTTATTTTGCCCATTCAACAATTCACACATTGTCTGGCTAGTTTCTGTCCTCTACTTATAAACTAAAAAGGCAATAATGGTCCAACATTCCTGACCATTATCACTAATAAAGCCTAGAAAACCGTAAACCGATAGGTTCATATATTTGTTATCCAGTTATCAAAGACATAGTTACTTAATTTTAGTTTGTAACTTGTACATTGTTTTAAATTCAAAATTGCAATATATACATCAGTGTACCACATATGAATGGTGGAAAACATATTCTGTAATATTAAAACCACCTGGGTCTCCACTTTTGCATGGCCTCTTTTTTTGTTTTAACAAACTTTTATATAAACTTTACTTCTTTCCCACGGTTGTTGCAATGTCTAGCCAAGAATTATTGGTCATCTGGTTCTCCCTATGATCACGCATGGACAGATCATAAAGATGTCTGTACAAACATACCCGTTTCAGACAAAATGTAAGTTTGCGTACTCATGGTTGGAGAAAGATGAGTTTAAACAGTGGCTAAACCCTGTCGCTGAAAACATCCACAAAATTTTCAAGCTTTGTTTCTTCCGAGCTTATCTGAGTCCTGTTGCATGGTTCTGCTTCATTGATTTAACTACAACTGTTTATTAGCAACTGTTTATTAAGTTAAAGGTTTGATACTGATTAGAACTTGAAGTGGCGATGAGGTACACTATTCTGAGAAGGTCTTTAAAAAGTCTTAAAAAGTATTAAAATTACCTTTAGGATTTCTGCATATACCCTGAAGCATGATAGAGTGGGAAAAAAAAGCATATGAAAAGAAAAAGTGGTGAGACTGTATGGAAATCTTTTCCTGTATGTGGACATAGTTTGGGATTGCTTTATGCAGATTTTGGTGTGTGAACTCACTTGCTCTTTTGGAATAATCTGAATTTATCCAATTTTCTGTGTTCACGCAAGTGATTTCTGCACACATTAGCAAGCAAATGAGGTCCTTTTAAAATATTTATGCATCCTTGTCGATGTTTATATTTTACAGTTAATCTCAAAAAGGTTGTGGAGGCATTCGTTCTCTTCATCGCCCGTTCCTGCATAGCTCTTGGTGTCCCCAAACATTTCCCCTTTTTTTTGATAAATTAATCCCAGTATTTCATTGGCGTCCCAATCGTTTGGGTCAGCTTTGAGATGTTTCTTGGCAATGTTCATTAATTTGTATGCACTTCTATTCCCCTCACTACTATCTGGATTCATTGTCAAACACTTCTTGTAATTCTCGATAGCCAAATGCTCACACCTGTTACTGTACTGCTGGAACTCCGCATAGTAACAATGTACTGCATGTATGCACTCATTTTTCTCTTTGGCTGTAATAAATGTTTTTTCAAACAGTTTCTCTGCCTTGGACAATTCACGTTTCTCTCCGTACTGAATTGCGAGCTCACACATTGCAATGATAAAAGAATCCTTCAGGGAAGTTGCCTTTTCTAAATAGTATATGCACTGATTTCGTGCATCATATATCTGAAACTTGTCCCCTTTCTCTTTCTGTAAGTCAATTTTCTTAGTCTTGTAGCACATTGCCAACTGATGATGTATGAAACCAGAGTTTGGTGATTTTTGAAGTGCTGTCTCTAGCAGTTCAATGGACCTGTCGACAGATCCTTTATTCCTGAAAAATTTCGCAACGTATCTGATGACATGTGGATTTTCTGGAGAGCCATTCAGAGCTGTCTCCATCAGTTTCTCAGACTCTTTTATCAACTTTTTGGAGCATAAGAAAAGCCTAAGTCCTAGAAGAACTCTCAAGGTATCATCATCTGGGTTGATGCTAATGGCCTGTCTCAGCTGTTTGATTGCAGGTGAATCCACAGTACAAGATGTATCAGTTTCAGTGCGATCAGTTTCGATGCGATACAGTGCTGTGGCATAACCAGCATTCCACTCACTATCTTCTGGATCCAGTTCTACAGCCTTCTGGAAAGCCTCCACAGCTCTTTCATAATACTTATGAGAGAATTTAAGATAAGCCCAGCCTTTCTCACCAAGCACCTCTGGAACAGACTCAGCAGGAAACATTTTGTATATCTTCTGAAGATTAAACAGGTAACTTTCACACTCTGTGTAGTTTTCCATGAGGAAATTTATCCATGCAAAATTCCCATAAGTGACAATGAGAGTCTTGTCACAGTTGTCGCCAAGCTTTTCTTTTATGAGCATCTCAGATCTTGACAGGTGAGTAAGTGCTTCTTCTTTATTACCGAGAAGACATTTTGCATATCCTAAAGAACAGTGAGTTCGTGCAACCCCTTCTTCCCTCCCAAGACCCATCTTGACCTGTTCCTCAAGCCTGTTGAGGACATTTGTTAAGTCTAGATCATCCTTTCTAATGTCCCAAGTAAAGTGACAATCGAGCTGATCCAGCTTCAGTTGTAAGCTGTCCTGCATGGAACTAATAAGAAAACAAATCAATTAGTAAGCAAGTAAATAAAACCAAATTTGAAAATCTGCATTGTATGTATATATACAGTATTTTATGTAAAATTAGTAGTCAAATGATTATGATTTATCACATGCAAAAAAAAGAAGCTTGTATTTAAACAATATGTGTGTGTCTATCTATCTATCTATCTATCTATCTGTGTATATATATATATATGTATATATATATATGTGTGTGTATATATATATATATATATATATATATATATATATATATTATTTATATATATAAATACACATATAAATATGTGTATATATATATATATGTGTATATATATGTGTATATATATATGTGTATATATATTTGTGTATATATATATATATATATATATATATATGTGTGTATATATATATATATATATATATGTGTGTATATATATATATATATATATATATATATATATATATATATATATATATATATATATATATATATATATATATATATATATATATATATTATGTATAGCCATATAATAAATATACATAGACATAATAAATATTATAAATACCTAAACAATAAATATTTTCTTAAATATATATATTTTTGGATGCGATTATGTTTGATGAATAGTTGGACAGAACTAAAATCCACAAATAATAGCACGTTTGGATGTAAAATATATGTATATAGCAATTAACACACACATAAATAAAAAAATATGTGTGTTTGTGTGATTTAAACATAAATTATATTTATGTATTTCTTTTTTATTATGCTCTTGTTTAAATTAACCACAGCGAGTAAGAATGTAAAGATCATCTGAATGACCAATGCTATCTTACTCTAATTTGTAACTTTTAGATTTAGTGGCTAATTCATGTGAATTTGTACGATCTCATTTGTACACTTTAGTTCGCTTTGCTCATTCCCCAATGACGTTTGGGTGGGGGCTTAGTGCCACGCCTCCTTTTAAAAATCATACATTTTTGTACGACTGAACCACTAATCTGAAAAAATGTAAAATGGTTACATTTCCTTGTGAGATCAGGCTGTTCCAAACCTGTGAGATCTTCTTTCATCTTTGGAACAGAAATAAGGATATTTTGGAAGTAATTTGATAACTTTCTGACCCTACAGAGTAAAGGTCATCAAACAGTCAAAGTCCAGACAGGTAAGACAACAATGTAAAAACATTCCATGTGACTTCAGTGGTTTAACCAAAATTTTATAAATCAACAAACATATTTTTGTTTAAAAGAAAACACTACTTTATTCATCAAATTCTTCAGCATCAATACAATGTGTTCCAAAGATGAACAAAGTTGCAGGTTTGGAATAACATGAGGGTAAGTTGGTCTAGTTAATGACAGAATTTTCATTTTTGGGTGAACTATCTTTTTAACCAAGAGTTCAAATCTATACTAGGACATTTGAAAAGCAAACTGGGTGCCAACCATTAAAGTATTAACCATGCCCAGACTTGTTTACCCTCTGTAGATAGCTGGGTGCCGCCTATGAGGAAACTATAGTCAGACAATTTATTTATTTTTCTACTTTTAACATATAAATAAAAAGCTAGTGTGACTTATAGGAATATAGGAACCATTATGCACTAAACAACATATTAAACTAATATATTAACTATATTATAGTAATGTTTAATTAGTACCCTATTAGCCCTATAATCTCCTTCCATTCTCAAGTAAACTAAGTTATATTGAAATTTACTGAATCACCTCAATCATTTTAAACAATAATCAGTACTCATTCACTCAAAGAATAAATGACTGTTGAAAGTGATCCGAGCGAAATTAAATTGCTAGAATTATTAGCACTTACATAAAAGAAAAAAAAAAAAACTTTCCTCTTTACTGTTTTTATGCTAACAAATTTTGGGTAATCTCATCAGAATTTCGTTAATAATTAAATTAAACGCGACCGCGGTCTATTTATTTATTTATTTATTAATATATTTATGTTATTGTAGCTACCGCTATGTGCCTTTAGTTTTTCTCGATCAGATTTCCAAACTTTCCAGGCTTTGTTGGCAGCACTACCGTTTGTCATGATTTGGTAAGTTAAGTTTACACTTTAAAAATGGGCACTCACCTCTGCTCTGACATTGTTTCCCTGTGTTGTAGATACAGACAGATGTTTTAAAAGCTCAGCTAGTATGCAGCATTGCACTTTTCAGTTCCTGAATACGTCACCGTGCCCATTCAGTTTCCTGTTTGAGATGCAAAAAGGCAAACTAGCTTTCGTGACAGGCCTACTCGCCTAATTATAAATCTAATATACTCAAATTATATAAATTATTTCGAATTTGCCCACAAAACAGTAGGCTATTTTTGAGAATATGTCTCAAAATGTACAATATAGATCTATTTAACTCAAATATGAAGTAACATTTCGATCATACGAGGACAGATCAGTAAATAAAAATGTAAAATGCATCTTATACTTTTACATGGCAAAAGCCATATTTTCGGTATCCAAATAAATCAATAAATAGTATAGCCATTTGTTTGTTTTGTGGATGATTAGCTTACTGTGTGCTAAATTTGTCCCTTCATTGTGAGAACATTAGCCTACTAGATTTATGTCTATTAGTATGGAAATTGGCTAATACTTATAAAGCACATATAATAGCTTTACTCTCCATAATCATGCCTTAGATTTACCTACTCAGTGCTAATACAACAATCACTTTCAGTGAGAAGTAGCCTAATAAGTAGATTTATCAGTTCTTTTTTATATTGTTGGTTTGATTTAGCTGGGTCTGTTCATTATGGGGTGCTTTGTTTAATACACTTTTAAAATATTTTTAAAAGTCTTTGTTTTGAAATATGAAATTATTTTTACAAAGCTATGTGAGATTAATATTTTTTTTCCTCCAAGGAATAAAACTGGATTAGGCAAAAATATAAGTGCCTCAGAATGCTGACTTCAAGTAATCATTGCATTATTATGTACATATGAATGCCACAACAAAATGTATCGTTGATAATTATTAGATCAAAACTTAGAAAGACGGCATCACGGTAGCGCAGTGGGTAGCACAATCACCTCACAGCAAGAAGGTCACTGGTTCGAGCCTCGACTGGGTCAGTTGGCATTTCTGTGTGGAGTTTGCATGTTCTCTCGGTGTTCACCTGGGTTTCCTCTGGTTTCCCCCACAAGTCCAAAGATATGCGCTAGGTGAATTGGATAAGCTAAATTGTCCATAGTGTATGAGTGTGTATGGATGTTTCCCAGTGGTGGGTTGCAGCTGGAAGGGCATCCGCTGCGTAAAACATATGCTGGATAAGTTGGCAGCTCATTCCACTGTGGCGACCCCAGATTAATAAAGGGACTAAGCAGAAAAGAAAATGAATGAATAAACTTAGACTTTGTTGTGGGCATTTCAGTAAAACCATCATGGGTATAATTACCTACATTAATAATACACAGGTTTTAATTGTAAAAAGTTACTGGACAATTTATTTTAGAATGCATTTTCTGAACTTTTTGAAAATTTGCCATTGTTATGGCATTGCTTTTTCATTAAGGACCTGCAGACTGCTCGTTTAAATGCTACATCCATAACAAGAACAGACAGGGATTTGTTCTCAAATAATGCGATGCAGAATTTGTGCCAGAATGAAATCTGAAACAGTCAATCTACACCTCAGAATGAAAGAAAATACCCTCTGTGTTATGCTCTCAATGTGACAAGTTAAATATTGAATGTCCTTGGGCGAGGCTATCATGCCATTTAACAAACAGTGGCTCGATAGAGATTTAAATACTTTATAAGTGGTTGCTTTAAGGGCAAAGTGGTGGCGTAGTGAGTAGCATGATCGCCTCACTGCAAGAAGTTCGCTGGTTCGAGCCTCGACTGGGTCAGTTGGCATTTCTGTCGGAAGTTTGCATGTTCTCCCCCATGTTGGCATGGGTTTTCTCCGGGTGCTCTGGTTTCCCCCACAAGTCCTAAGACATGCGCTGTAGGTGAATTGGGTATGCTAAAATTGAACGTAGTGTATGTGTGTGAATGACTGTATGGATGTTTCCCAGTGATGGGTTGCAGCTGAAAGGGCATCCGCTGC